>NW_020837969.1:9278395-9457908 GCF_003676395.1 Aethalodelphis obliquidens
GGAATATTCAGATCTCCAGAGGGAATGTTTTACCTGGGAATATTTAGGTCTCCGGAGGGAATGTTTAGCCTGGGAAGCACGTGAAGTGGTGAAGAGCCCTAGTGCACAGGGAATCTAAATAGTTGATGTAACCAGGAAACAGAGCATGAAGGAATTCGCAGTCCAAGAGGGACTGACTGAGCCACCACCAGCAGCCCTCTTTTTTTTTCCGGGGAATTGGACAGTGAAGAATTTGCTCTTATCTCTTTTAAGTGGGAGAATTAAAAGCTAATGCAAACTTGAATTTAGCTTCAGATCAGAAGAAAAGAAAAGCAGGGAGGCAGACGTTCTGTCATTCCTACTGAAAGAAAAAAACCTTAACGACTTGGTTGCTAACTGGCCGGTTGACAGGCTGGCAGAGCAGGAGGATGCCCCCATCAGTGTGAGATCCCGGGGCCCATGCCTGGCTTTGTAAGACGGTGATTAGGCTGCTCAACAAGAGTTCCCACCGAGGAGGCACAGGACACGTACTAATTATGTAACAGGGAGACCTTGAGAAATGAAGCCCGAAGAAAACCGCGCACACCACGTGCCACAACCACCAACAGAAAAGAAAATCTTCAATTTAGGAACAGAGGGAAAATTAAGAAAACACGTTGTTTACTTAATTCCCAACTTGAAAAGCAGAAGCAATTCTCATAGGAAATGGTTGTAGGAAAAATGTTGTACAATGGAAGGCCCTATGGAGGAAACCAAAATAAAGCTAAAAGGAGGGAAAACAGAGAAAGAAGAAGAATTTTGAGAAAATAGAAAAGTAACAGCACTGTTATCAGCACTGTTATATCAGAAGTCATCAACTTAAGTTTCTTCCTGTCTTTCATTGTTTCTTTAATTCTTTCATATTTTATCAGAATGACTTCTAACCTTCTAAACTACAGATAAAATGTATTTTTTAGATGACAGTTTAAAAAAAAAACAAGGTTACTCTTGTAGCATTTTTAAATAAACTTATTTTTTAGCCATTTGTTCCCACATCTTAAAATGAATCTTAGAGGCCAATATGCTTTTGGGAGAGGCTGACAACACCTGTTCTTTATTGATAATGTATATTCTTCAATTATTAACTGGACTAACTGGTATGCTCTGTGTGTATGTGTGTGTTTAGTCGTTATGCTGAGAAATAAATTTATTTCACATAAACAGTGTAGAATACACATAGAATTTCATTTTGAAAATGATTACTAACTTTCAATAATAAAACTTTATATACTTTCAATAATACTAACTTTCAATAATAAAGAAGTACTGACAGTCTTTCTAAAGGTTTCCATTCATATATCTGTGCCAAAGGACCTGGCAATAACTCTCTACAAAAGTGAATTCCAGGGCTGTAAATATATTTTCATTACTTGACATTCCTTAAGAATAAATTCTTGACTTGGTTGTTCCTGTAACCATCTATATTCAATTTGCATACATTCTCCACCTCAAATATTATATTTAAAATTTTTTCTTAAAATTGATTCCATTTTTGTACAGTCATATTCATATTTCTCCTTATGCCTCTTCACTACCACAATATCTATAATAAAAAGATACAAACAATCTAATACGTTAGTTTTCTGGTGATTTGTTGATTGATAACTACCGGTTGGGCACTGAAACTCTTTCTTAACCACAGAATAGGCAATGGCAAGAATCAAACAGAAAAAGGAATTCACCTAAAGAGCTTTGATGTAATCACATTAGTCTTTGATAGCATTGAGCATCTATTTACATATGAAAAATGATTACATAACAATGTGCATTACAGTAACTAACAGACAGCGCCAAAACAACAGTGGATATTTTCTCTGTCTCCTTAGGCATGCTCATCACCAGACTGGTAGGAAAAGCCAGTTATACGCTACAAAAAATTATTTTTCCAATATTATAGTTAAACGGGAAGAAACTCTAGAAAAGTCATCGAACATGTTATCATTTTGCACAGAGGAAAGGTAGAGTGAGAGATGCAGTGTGTTTTATCTTAATTTCAGCAGGCCTCTGGGTATCATTCTACCTGAAACACAAAGGGAGAAACCCAGTAAGCAAGTCTGGACAGTAGTTTAGTGGTGGGAATGAAGTAAATCAAATAAAAACAGGAGAAAGTTCATGCAAATGCAGTTTAACCCTATACTGGGGAGGGGTCCATGCCCTAATGAAAAACGGCATGGAATTGGGGTGGGCAGAGAGGGGGCAAGATGAGTACAGGTTAAATAACTTCTTTAAAACTCAGAGTGCTAGCCTGACTAGCAGATAAAGACAGATGCTATTTTCTGATAAAAGTAATGGACACACAGACTGGAATATAAAAGTGGTGCATTTCAGAAACTGACTAGTGGAACAGGGGATGGGGAAATTCTGAGTATCCAAGGTTACTGCATTTCTGTAGGGCGAAGAATGGTCATCAGGGTCCCGCAGGGTCGGCAGCAGCCCAGGTATTACATCTGTAAATAGATGTGGAAACTGAGGGGCACTGATTTTTAGCTGTTATTACAAACTGTGGGATTATGAAATATCTAGAGCTCCTCTGTCCTGTGGGGAGGGCCAGAGAGGCAGCTCCGTTGGCATCTCAACACCATTCCCATACTTTTATCATCTCTATCCTGTATCATCAGGTCCAAAAGCCTGGAAACTAATTCCCAGGACCCCTCGCCAGCAGGAGGAACTAAAACAAGAAGAGAGGATTAAAAGTTCCAATAATGCAGTCAGAAAACCCTGAATTTAAACCTTATCTTCACCCTTTATGATCGAGACTGTTCAATGTTTGGAATATTACTTAATTTTCTTCAAGTTTCAGTTCTTTTATCTGTAAAGTGAGTTAAATGATAGAATCTATCTCATGTATTTGCAAAAATTTTGTGAACTGGTACAAAGATGAAAGAAGCTGCATAAACAGTATCCCCATGATAAATACTAATTAAATAGTTGCTATGTGCCAGCCACTGTGCTCAGCATTAAAAAAAAAGGAAAAGTAAGGAAAAACAAAGCAGATACAGCCTCTGCTTATAAACTAGTTTAAAATTTATATAACATGTATTGAGTAATTTACATGGTTCTCAGCACATAGTAAGCAGTTACTAAATATTATCTGTTGTTATTAACATTGGTAATAATAATGCTATAACATCTTCCTTACAGCAGATATACCTAGATCTCCATAGAAGGTGTATCATGGAGGAAATATGAAACATATATCTGTGTGTATTTTTATGTATATGTATGTATATATGTATACATATATATTTTATATATATATTTAGTAACTATATTTTATCTCAGATTTCTCCTTTATAATTCCAGTATATAAATACATATACATGCATACCCACACAGATATCAGTTGGTGGATACAGATATAGACAAATAAGAAATAGTCAGTGACCACCACCCCTGGAGCACTTCATTGCACAGCCTGTGGGACCAGACACAGCAGCTCTGGCCATGGGCGTGAATGTTTTGGGGCAGTAGGGGATGGGGCGCTATTGGTTACTCATCATAGGTAAGATAAAAATTATAAACTATAGAGGAACGGGGCTTCCTTGGTGGCTCAGTGCTTAAGAATCCGCCTGCCAATGCAGGGGACATGGGTTCGAGCTCTGGTCCAGGAAGAACCCATATGCCGCGGAGCAACTAAGCCCATGAGCCACAACTACTGAAGCCCGTGCGCCTAGAGCCTGTGCTCCGCAACAAGAGAAGCCACCGCAGTGAGAAACCCGCACACCGCAATGAAGAGTAGCCCCTGCTCGCCACAGCTAGAGAAAGCCCGCGCGCAGCAGCCAAGACCCAATGCAGGCAAAATAAATACATTCATAAAATAAATCTAAAAAAAATAAATTAGAGGAACGAATAATTAACACCCAGCATACTTTATTTCATATCAAATTTCATACTGAATAGCTATTTTAACAACTTTATGAAGGTATATTGTATGTGCATTTTAAAAATGTATACTTTGATGAGTTTCGAGCAATGTAGCCACTTGTTTTCAAGGCTTCCACAGTCAGGATAACAGCCCTGAAAGTTTCCTTTTGCTTCTGTGCCCTCGTTGGGGCTGTTACGGAGACAGTTCCTATCAAGACCTGTGTACAAGTCTTTGTATGTATGTTTTCATTTCTCCAGAGTACCTGCCTGCATGTGGATGGTCAAGTAGCACTGTTTAACTTTTTAAGAAGCTACCAAACTGTCTCCCCACGTGGTTGTAGCATTTGTATTCCCACAAGCCATTCATGAGGGTTTCAGTTTCTTTAAATTCTTGCCAGCATTGGTGTGGTCAGTCTTTTAAAGTTTAGCCTTTCTACTGAGTGTGTATGAAAATCTTTTCTCCCCCATCATTTGAATTTGAATAGTTTCTTTGGGAACCTCACTCAGTATACACATTTTGGAGGGATATTTAAGATCCTCTATGTTGTTTGCTTTCTGGTGTCATGTTTTTTGAAGCCCAGCTTCTGTCAGGATCTTTGCTACAGTCTGAAAGTTTGCAGAAGCTCCAGGTCTGCTTCTCTGTGCTTCTCCAGGACGCTCTTCCCCTTGGAAGTTCCATCCGGAATCGGTTCTGGCTGCAGAGCTGTTTCTTTCTTTGTTTGCTTTGAATGCTGATTAAACATTCCTTGTGTGTGGTGTGAATGTTGCTTTTAGGCCCCCAAACTGTCCAGCAGAAATTGTTTGGGACTTTTGAAAACTATGTAGTATTTTAAAAATCTACTTAATGTTAAACGTCAGGCTCTGGGAGAAGAATACCTGTTTACTCATGGAGTTCAGGGATAAGAAACGGTGGAGACTGTTATGAGATAATGTGATTTGACAAAGAAGGCTTGGTTCTTGACTAAGTTAACCTTAATTTCACTTCTAGGTGTTACAGCTCATTTACTTTCTTACTTCAGACCTCTCCAAGGGCACTTGTCAGCCCTGGGGTTTCCCAGCTCAGCTCATCAACAGATGCTAACATCATACCCTGACAGCAATTGATTTGACGTGAAAACACCTCCTCTGAGGCAATTGGTCCCCTAGAGAGGGTTTTGAAAGAGCTCTTGTTTTATTTCTGAATTTGATTAAAATAGCTTATTAGTTGGTTGAGAAAATTAGATACTTGCCTTTACATTACCATGGAATTTGGAGAAAACCTTATAAAAGAGATCAATGTAGTGCACAGAAGTTTTATGAACACCATTATTTTGCAGGACTTGTTATGAATATTGGATTTGCAGACTCTGGCCTAATAAATTGTTCTGTACCTAATGGATCTGAAATATGAATATCTTCTCATAAATAGTATTGATGGGAAAAGGCTCCTATGGAGTGTAAAATAATCTCCATATTCAGGAGGCAATTAGTACAAAGTCATTTCTTTTCCTTTCATCTTTATTAAACATTTTGACCATTTGACTATGGAAGTCTTCATTTTAAGTTTTTCAAAAATATATCTGTAGGAGTTGATGAATAGTTAAATATTATTAGCAATACTTAATTTTTACGATTGCTTCTAATTATTACTAAATAGGGCACGGGGTCATCTACTTATTAGTAACTTTGGCTTTAAAGAAAGCGAGACTGTTTCTGTCTTCATTTTGGGGTATTCAGCTTGTTTTTCTGTCCAATTTTATTTGTGGCATTTTATGATTTGGAATGAAGTACGGTGGCCTTAAATTTTCAAAGCGCAGTAAAGTCTGAGCATTTTTTGTTAAGTTTACCCAGTGTTTCCAAAGTAACATAACTAGTAACAGACCAGTAAATGCAGCTTCACGCCAACTACCGGGTACCCTGTTTATGTGAACTGCAAAGCTTAGTGCGGGCAGCTGAGGGAGTGTTTCTACCATTTAAAAAAGAATGTAAGTTTATACATTTAAAAAAAACTGATTAGAGTGTCTCACCTTGAAATAGGCAGAGGCAAGGAAAAAAAACAGTGTATTTTTGCCTTGTGTCATCACCTGTCCTGTTGTTTAATAAGGAGAAGTCACTTCAAGTGACATTGAAGAATAATATGCAGGAATCGTCTGGGAGAGCCAGTAGGGATGCATGCCAAGCTTACCTCTCCATTGATTGACTTTAAATGTGATCGTCCTCATTAAAATGAGTCAGAGCAGTCAAGGGATGTTCTCAAATATCTACGAGTCTGCTGTTGACCATGTGATGTTTAATCTACAGGACAGAATAGCTTCTTATATTAAAAAAGATGATGATGAAGAAATCATTTAAGTCTTGTGACTTGTGGGATGGAATTCTTGGGAGCAGTGTGAACCTCACAGAGAATAAAATCCTAGGTATTCTAGAGGCATCAACTTTCTAGAAGCAGCAAATGCCCTTCCCTTATATTCAGTGTTATTTAATGGAAACTGTGAGAGACAGGAAAATACAAAATTTGAAAATGTCAATTAGTTTTAGTTTCATGCAATAACCTGCTTTGATTCTTTATTTTTTCACAAATTATTAGAGATATTTTCAGAGCAGTTCCAGTTCACTGTTTCTTATCCTATATAGACCCAAGTGTGAGGTTGGTAGTGACTCAGTTCTACTGGAGATAAAATTCCTTTTGTTCTGAGTGGCCAGCACAATGCAGATTCCATTACTCAGCACTGTTGGTCTCTACATGCTAAATCTTCTGGGTTTTCTTTGACCAGTTCAATATTAATAGATCATAGTGATTCAAACTCGTCACAAGTGCACGTATGCAGGTGCTGTGGTCTTACCTTACATGTACATCTTTTAGACAGAAAGACAGAAAGAGAGCAGCTGAATCTAGTCAGTTTTTCTTCAGTGTTTTGAGGGCAGAAGTGCTGAACAACTACAGGCACAACAGGAAAATGGAAGCTCGCTGCTCCCCCATGCAGGACAGGGCATTTTCAACACGTAACTGTAATTACCGCCAAAGGCATTTATGACACAGGAAGTCTACCCTTGTCACCGTCAGGGCAGCACATCTTCCTGGGAGTTTACAGCAACAGGCACCTTCCTTTATGCTACTGTTATTTGAATGGCAGATGACATATTTTTTTAATGTATTTATTTTATATTTTTTGACTAATATGAACCCTTCTGTCCTAATAGGAATGGCAAAGGAAGTGATGTCATTTTATATCACAAGAACACATAAATTTTTCTTTTTATCGGTGATGAGAATCATTTTGTGTCCAAATTATGATATTCGTGTGGTATTTTAGGTATCATCTTTATTACATCACTAAGTATAATTATAGAAACTACAAGAACAACAGCAAAAGAATCTTTTTACTTTTTTTCCACTCTGCATGACCTATGGCAGAATCACAAAGCTACACATATTCATATACAACTGTGAATGTGAACACAAACTAGGTATGTGACTTTTTGATACGTTTTTCCTTGATGTACTCTCAGTGAATGCAGTAATAGGCACCGTGGCCAACTATTCAGCAGTTTCCCAAACTTTTAATCTCAGCAAATTGCATTCTGCATAAATAGACTGAACTAGGCAATATCTGCCTTTTTAAAACAAACAAAATAAACTTTATTTAAATTGTGATATATTTACAATTTGCCCTTGCATGAAAATTAGCTCCCTATATTGATAAAAGTGTGTGCGTCCCTATTTGTAGTTGAAGAATGAGTATTAAAAACAGAAATTACTTTTTAAAAAGAAGCAAATTATAATTTTATTTTCTCAAAGACCATTGGAGAGTCTGCGTTTTTAAGTGATAGCATGAGAAGATTTTCCTGATTTTGTAAGTATCTGAAAATAGTTAAGTAATTTAGGTGTTTGTTTCTTTCTGGGTCTGAATCAGTTGATTTAAACAAAAGGGCTGGTCCGTGGGACTAGTGGAGATGATCCTCTGTTATCTAAGTGGTAAGGAGAGACAAGGAGTCTGGGAGAAGCATATGTTTATTACATGACCTACCAGTTTCACTCCTAGGTATCCCCCCAGGAGAAAGGAAAACACATGTCCACACAAGATTTGTGCTTCAGTGTTCATAACACTTGATTCATAGGAAATGGGGACAGCTCAAACTGGAAGCAACGCAAAGGTCCGTCGGCTGTTAATCAGATAAACACATGTGGTATATCCATACAATGGAGTACTATTCAGCAATAAAAAATTGTAACTACTGATATCCAGGACAGCGTGAATGAATCCCAAAATCATTACGCTAAGTGAAAGAAGCCAGACACAAAAATGTAGGTAATGCATGATTCTATTTATGTGAATCTCTAGAAGAGGAAGAACTGTGGTGACAGAAATCACATTACTTGTGTGACTTCCTCAGGAGCCCTCCAGAGAGGGCTACCATGTATCCACCCATCATCCTCTGGGAAATTCCTGGCCAGTCACTGGGTCCAGTCTGTAAAGACCATTACAGACTTCTTATAGTGATGCATTTTCCTCTAGAGTTAGCTTTTCAATATCTTGCATTATCACTTTAACAACAACAACCAAAAAACCCTACTCATTCCGTAAATTCTTAAAAATATGTTTCATTATTCCACCCTGAAAGTGAGCATAGAACCAACCAAATACAGTTTTATTGTTTTCAAATACTGTAGTAAAAAGACCACCACCACAATAAAAGTTCACACAGGTTTTTAAATGAACAGCCCAGAAGAACACTATCAATATGCAGTGTCAGTCTTTTTAATGTAACATAAGACCTGATTATTAGACAATGGGACAACAAGAATCAGGAAATATCAGCGATTATTCTCAATCACGGAAAGCATTTTACTTATCAATTATATATCGGTGTGCAAATGTGTAATATCTTTAGATGTTTTTAAAGAATCCTCTCAACCCATGAACATGATGGTGGCTGTAATAGAAAGTTTAAACTGTTAATACTCTATGACCTATGCCTAAAAGTATAATTGAAAGCATGACAACGGGATAGAGGGAGGCCCCAAATTTCAGCCTTTGGCTAGCTTTTCAACTAAAATAGTAGGGGCACATTTTTGATAATGCTTATATGTGTTTGCTTCAAAATATATATTTTAAAATTTTAGAACAGTTTTAGATTTAGTGAAAAGTTTCAAGGATAGTAGAGTTCCCATATACCCCACACACAGTTTCTCCCCTCGTTAGAGTCTTATATTGTAGTATGCTGCATTTGTCACGTTGAGACGTTATTAACTGAAGTCCGCACTTCATTCAGATTTCCGTAGTTTTTACCTAGCGGTCTCTTTCTGTTCGAGGATCCCATTCAAGATCCAAGGTTACATTTACTCAACGTGCCTCCTTAGGCTATAACCGTTTCTCAGACTTTCTTTGTTTCTGATAACCTTGACAGTTTTGTGGAGAACCTGCTGGTGCCCGGTGATTTTGATGCATGTTTCTCTTGCTCTCATGAAGTAGCATCAGAAGACAGGACCCCATGATGTTGCAGGCTGCAGGGCCAACCCTCTGCACTGAGACAGGTAGCACTACTGGGTCTCAATCTTCAGCTCAAAGTCAGCTTTTAGGTCTCAAATCAGGTTCCTGGGTCAGCAGGGAGATCAGAGAATTTGGCCAAGTAAATGTGGCTCTCCTAGAGTCCCTGATCAGTATCTTGAATAAAATCGTCATTTTGTGCGTAAGTGCTCTCTGAGGCCCTGTCCCTTAGTTTGGACAGTACTGACCCTGAGTTTGGGAACTGATAGTCCAGTAGCTTCTGTGAGACAAGACAGGAAGAGCTAGAAGAGTTTATGTCTGTGGTTATGTGTCTTCTGGATTTCTAGGATCCTGTAATTCAGGATGGGGGCCCCGAGGGGAAAGAGAAACAGAGCAGCATCATTCCTGACTCATCTTAGCTGTTGATAACATCTTTGAGAGCGTCTCATTTTTGTTTTAGCCAAACAAAGCACATTTTCCTGAAAAGCAAATGTGTATTTTATGCACACAACAGAATTTCCCCTGAACACCCTAATTAAGCATGATTACACATAATTTTAACAAGCACAGGCCACTGTAATAGCAATCTGCTACGTTTTGGGGTCATGTTGTTGATTGTGATGGAGAGGAGATAGTCATGGGAGACCTCAGTTCTCTCCAGGTGCCTGGTTATGCTATGTCCACATGGTTGTCTGAAATGCAGGGAGCCTACGCCTGCCCACCAGTGGGGAGAAGCCCAGGCACCATCTGCAAAGGGCATGATTGGTTGATGGCCATTCATATGCTGCAGTCTTGTTTTCTAAAGGTGATGGAAGGAAATCAATTATTTTAGAGATTCCTGCGTCAAAGCCCCAGAAAAATGAGAATTAATCTAAGAGCAGGTGCTGTGTGGACATTTGCACAAAAAAAACTATACTTCCAGCAGCTCTTCGCTCAGCCAGAAATAGGAACATTTACTGATCTTGAGAGCTGTCCTTGGGTTAATAACTCCCACTGCACAACGGTTATCTGGTAGCCATTGATTATCTATTCTGGTTTCTGTTTTTTTAATCCCAAATTCAGATTAGAGATGACAGTCAAGTAGCAAATGAGAAAAAGGTGAACATACAAGCTCTGCAGAATTTCTTTTATCACAAGCGTCAAAGTCTAAGAAGGTGTGTTCAGACCTCACATAATCTGTAAAAGGTTTGACCTGAGCTTATGAGAGAGAACAGCTTTAGTTTTCTAAAATCTAAATGTTTCTAACACATTTAAAGAGATATTACCTGAATAGCTGGAGCAATGTGTGTTCTGAAGAAATTAATTAATTTTAATCCTGTGAGAAACCATATGGAGTTTAAAGGAATATTTTATTTATCTTATTTGTATAAGTTTCTTATATTTTTTGGATATTAACTCCTTATCAGATAGATGATTTGCAAATATTTTCTCTCTTTTCATGGGTTACCTTTTCATTTTCTTAATCGTTTCTTTTGCTGTGGAGAAGTCATCCCACTTGTTGATTTTTGCTTTTGTTGCTTGTGTTTTGGGTATCACACCAAAAAAATCATTGCCAAGACCAATGGCAAGGAGCTTTTTCCCTGTGTTTTCTTCTAGGAATTTTATGCCTTCAGGTCTTATGTTTAAGATGTTAACACATTTGAAGTTAGTTTTTGTGGGTGGTGTAAAGGGTCCAGTTGCCTTCTTTTGAATGTAGATATCTGGTTTTCCCAGCACCGTTTATTGAAGAGACTATCATTTTCTCATTGAGTATTCTTGGCTCCTTTGTCAAATATTAGTTTACTATGTATGAGTGGGTTTCTTTCTGGACTCTTCCCTCTCTTCCATGGGTCTGTATTTCTGCTTTTATGACAGTGCCTTCCTGTTTTGTTTGCTGTAACTTTGTAGTATAGTTTGAAATCAGGAAGTGTGATGCCTCCAACATTGTTCATCTTCAAGATTGCTTTGGCTAGGGGTCTTTTGTGGCTCCATTCAAGTTTTAGGATTTTTTTTTTTTCTCTTTCTGTGAAAAAATGAAGTTCCTCTCAGTCTGGGGGTGGTCCAGGGGCTGCTTCCACCTCACCCCTGTGTTCTGGGATTTTCACAGTGGTGTCTTGTCTGTGGATGGTTGCTAGCTGCTCTTCTTGTGGGAGGGGGGAGTAAGTCAGGAAGGACCTATGTCACTATCTTGATGACATCACTCTCAGTCAATTTTGTGATAATTTGGAAGATCAAATAATACAAGTAATACATTATTAGTGTATTTCACATGTCAAACAGAACTGGTATCACCTTGTCGGGAATAGTTTAGTGAGACAATGCACAGCAACTGGTCCAGAACATGGTATGTTTTAAAAGTTTAATAAATCATTCTCACTAAAAGGGGTATTAGCTCATGTAATCCAATATTATCTACTGAAATTTATAGAAATGCTGTCTATATGTATGACTGTGAGTGAATATAATTTTAGGATTCAGTTTTAATCACTGAGTACTTTATATAAAGAACTTCCCTGAGTACCTTTGGAATGGAAGAGAAGGAGCCTGCTAAAGCTGTTGGTGAGTCTCTCGTCTGTGTGTGGACACAGATCCCAGAGACCAAAGGATGGTCAGCGATGCCTGTCCTGCATTTCCATCTGCCCCACACACAGCCTTGCCCAGGCTTGCTGCTGACAGCGGAAACGGGCCGTCTCCCCGGGCACTTTCCAGCATATCAATTGCGACAACCCACAGTTGGTTATACAAAGCCAACCAAACAATCGTGCTGATGTTTCTGATAGGATAATTATATTTTGTCTCATCCTACCTTCTTTTCGGACTTTTTGAAATTCAAGTGGACAACAAATACTTCTGTAAATGGAAATGGATGTTTGGAAATCCACCATAGTTCTACACTGACCGATTTATAATTTAAGAGTTGCTTTCTCTGTTTCTCTGGTAGTAGTTTACCCTCTGTTATTTAAAAAACATACTCATTTCCTGAAGTACAGCTAAAGAACATTTATATTAAAAAAGAGTTCACAAGTATAATAAGTCCTTGATGCTAATGGCCAATCATTTTTAGGGCTGAGAATTAAATATTATATCCAACCCAAATTCTTATTTGGTAAAATATTATTTTATCTAACTCATTATCATGAAACATTTTCAAACAAAATAGATGCATTTTATCAGTAAATAAAATGTATTTTCATTTTCCATTGATTACTTCTATATTTTTCAGTTTCCCTAGATCTCAGCCTACAACAAGAGCTAAGAAGTGATTGGGCTTCATTAAATTCTCCAGAGTAATTCAAACATTTTTTATAAACACAGTTTTTACTTATTCATAAAATACACCATTATTATATTTAATAGAATTTTTTTTTCCTTTTCAGATAATAAAAGATACACCTTTTTCCTAAATTCATCTACCCCACCTTAGATCCTAGGTGAATTAGGAGTTGGATAAACATTTCAAGAATGAGTCAGTGCATCATAAGTGTGATGGGTAGCAAACAATAGTAAAGCATGAAAGATAAATGAAATGCACAGTGACAAGTCTTACAACAGAGAAGAGACAGGTGAAGGCAGAGCATGGGATCAGGGCTATCCCAGAGCAAGTGCAGTTGAAGTTAGAATATGGACAGTGGATTGAATGGATCAGATGAAAGACAAGAGTAGACAAAATGTTTACAGCAGGCTTGAAGGCTGAAAGGAGGAGATACTGTCAGGTACTAAAGGAAGTTGCAGCAGCTGGATTGTGGTCGCAAGGACGGGGTGGTGAAAGATGACCCGGGGGGTTAGTGATGGCGGGCTTTCTGAATCAGGCGAAAGCACTTGGATTAGGAAGGAAGGGGCTCACCAGAGGCATTTCAAGCAAGGTAGGGCCATAATGAGATCTGGGGCTCAGAAAGAGTATTTTGGCTGCAGCCTCAAAAGTGGAATGAGGAGGCAAAATGGGGAGCAGAGAAATAAAATTCAAATGACAGCAGTGACGATGAAAGACTGTGGACAGCGAACAGCAAAACCCTGGGGCAGTGCAGAATATTCGGGAATTCAGCTAAAACTATAAACATGTTTGTGTGCGGTGTATCTTGGGGTTTAGGAGGCTGGGTGACAGTAACCATCATAAATGGACTGTGTCAGTTCTTTGGGATAGTCCTAAAACAGTATTTTTAGTAAAAATTATGAATCATGGGAAAATGAAGATTGATGGTTCATAGTTTTGTTGGTAGGTTCTACACCTAAGATTTCAGGATGTCATAAAAATACAAAACTGGAAGAGATATCAGCAGTTATCTAGTCCCATCCCATTTTGTTTATTAATAAGGTAAAATAAAGTGGTTTGGGTTTTAGAGCCTGTTGGTGCCAAAACTGAAATGAGAATCTTCGTCAGTAAAAAATAGCGTATTTAAAAGTAGTTGTAGAATTCCCTTTAATTCAAAACAGGAAAAGAAATCTTGCAGATACTTTTAAATATTCATCAACATCTTTGAGAAATATAAAGTAATATGGGGAAATGTGGAAGGAAATGGCATTAGAGATAGTTCTGAGAAATAAACTGAACTTCTGGAATGCTTATTATAAATGTTTTGAGCACAGTATACCCTTGATAAAAACAATGAGAAAATTATAATAATGTGGCCTTCACCTAAACCTCTCAATACAAAATCATGCCAAAGTGAATTCTTCCAAATCTATGAAAAGAATAGAGCAGGCTTCTGACTAAAGGTAGAGGAATAACATTACTCTGCTCACAATTCATCTCTGAACCGAACTAAGTAACAAGGAAAATGAGAAATGTGAAGGAAAAGGAGTTATTCCATCTTTGATGGAACCATCTATAACCTGAAAGAGCGGTGTCAGCTGAGGATGGAAACACTCAGTGAAGAGGAGGACCAGGTCAGGGAGACCAGCAGGAAGGCGTAGGGCTCTGTGCTTCTCTCCAAAGGAGTTTGTGCAGTTGATCCTCAGTATCCTCAGGGGACTGGTTCCAGGACTCCCTCACCTTGAGGATGCCAAAATCGGAGGATGCTCAAGTCCCTTATATGAAGTGGCGTAGTATTTACATATAATGCACATCTGCACATCCTTCTGCATATTTTAATTGTCTCTAGAATACTTATAATGCTATCTAATAGTTGCTGGTGTGCAGCAAATTCAAGTTTTTCTTTTTGGAACTTTCTGGAATTTCTTTTACTGAATATTTTTCATCTGTGGTTGGTTGAATCTGCAGATATGAGGGCAAATCGATAACAGCTGATTAGAGCTGAAGGGTCAGGATATATGGGCGGGCTGCAGGACCTTCTCTAAGTGGCATCACAGGGTAGAGAACCGGGAATTCTGAGCAGGGAAACATACACGTATGTCATCCTCATCAACTACATACTTTTAGTGTGAGAGCCTAGAGGAGAAATTGGGGGAAAGTAGCCCCTTCGTAGCTGTGACAAACCCCCAGGCTTCACGATGCTTCGCAGGAAAACAGATGCACTTCTGCTTCTCAACATGGAGTTGACCATTTGAGCAACAGGACTGTGAACCATCATCTTCACTTTCTCATGATTAATGGCCTGTGACCCTCTAGGCTGAATGTTGGTGAAAGTGTTATAAACAACAGACCAAATGCAGGTTCCTTTTACCCAACTTAAGCACCAGCACCTCTTCCTTTTAGCAAATTGCTCATCCAGGAAAAGCTTCCCACTTAAAAGATGAGAAAGTTAAAGACCAAGCATGAGCCCTTCACAGAGCAGAAAGGACCAGAGATACTACAGCCTCCAGATAGCTAGCATCTTGGTCAGTCACTCCCGTGGTCCTGTAGAAGATCTCATCATCACCATGAACTTTGATGCTCTAGATACTCAATTCCCACCCTCTTGTGTGCTCACTATTGTTCCTTCTGGTCCCCCGACACCAACAGTTCTCACCCCGAGACCTTCACGCCATTATCCCTACCATCTTTCCTCATCAGTGTCTTTTCTTCACATGATCATAAAGTTGATAGAATAAAAATAAACCAGTTTCCCAATAATTAGTCTACTAACATCAGAGAATAATGTTTCCCTTTGGGCTTCATAGAAATAATATTTCAGTAAAATGTAAACAATATTCTCAGTAGTATTTTAAAGAAGTATTTATCAACAGGAATAAAGAGCAACAGACTCTTTCAACAACTCTCGATATATGCCAGTGACGTGATTCTGAAGTTTAAGTCAGTAAGCAAAAGTATGTCAAGGGAATGTAAAAGTGGCCCTGTCTTGACCTAATGAAAGACTTAACCTATTCTAGAAGAGTAAACTGACTGCATGGGCATAGCTTCATGCAGTTTTCCATAAGTAGTGTGTCTTTCATTTAAATTGAATTAGTTTGCTGGAGTTGGCAGAACAAAGTACCACAGACTGGGTGGCTGAAACAACAACAATTTATTTGCTCACATTTCTGGAGACCGGATGTCCAAGATCCAAATGTTGCCAGTTTGATTTCTCCTGAGACCTCTCTTCTTGGCTTGTGTGTAACTGTCTTCTGGCTGTGTGCAAATCCCTGGTGCCTCTTCTTAAAGGAACATCAGTCCTATTGGATTAGAGCCCAGTCATTATGACCTCATTTAACCTTAGTTACCTCCCTAAAGACCCTACCTCCAAATGTAGCCATGTTGGGGCTTAGAGTTTCAGGGTATGAATTATGAGGTGACAAAATTCTGTCCATAGCATCTCTGAATAATAATTGATTAGCAGTTAATTCAATATTGTATTCCCAGATAAGTACTTGCGATGCAGATATCCCGGTTTGCCAAATTAGGACAGAGCCATATGCCTGGATAAAATGACATTATCATATAAGATGAAATGCTTAACAAGAACACATGACTGAGTAGATGTGATGCCAACTCTTTAGAAGTGACCTAATGAAGTACTGTGGGCAAAGCCAAGATGCTTTTCCAGAAGCAATTTTGGGCTCTCTCTAATGCACAGATAATTGGATAATCAAGTGCCCAAATGTTGTGCCTAATTGTAGAGCAAAGTTGACAAAATTAGTCTAGAAAAATGTTTAAATTATGCATAGCTAAATGCCCATTTCAGTCCAAAAATAATCTCTGTAAAGTAGGCACAAGACATCTGTCTTAGCAGATACAGTAAATCCAGAATGTTTATCTTTAGTTTTATATAGTAAATGTTATTTAGTAACACTTAGTAGAGAAAGTAAACATGCAATATCTGTCCCAGTAAAGCAGATATGGGATAGTCATCTCTAAGCAGTGTGACTTCCTGTCTGTGAGAAAAACTGGCTGTAAAACACTTGGAGGAAACAGTGAGTTGATGTTCCAGGGCTGCTAACTAAAAGCGTGTGAAATGCTAGCAAAAGTAGCTTCATTTTGGTACAGTCAATGCCTCCTTAGGAAAAAAAAAAAAGCTAATGGAGCAGATAATTTATTAACAGGCTCCCTAGTTTCTAAAATTAAAATTCACTTCTTTTTTTCTTGATTATGCACCTCTTTCTCTTCTTTATGACTGGCCATCCAAATGTGGTTTCCAGCCATGACAGTACAAATCAATCGGAAGTCAGCAAATTGAAGAGTCCTCTAGTCCAGTAAAAGATACCTCACACCTACCTGATCTTTATGGCAGAATTAAGAAAGAATAACGAATCACAAAACGGCTTTGATTCATGATACTCTCAGGCATTTTCTTATTTTTTACCTAATCTGTTATTTTTCTACCTCTGTGACAATTGTTCGGGTAATACATTTTTTCTAGAATGACATTTCCTTTTATTTACCTTTAACTCCCAACTTATTCCCAAAAGAATTTACAGAAACGTATTTATACTCTTTTCCTGAACACAAAATAACAAGATTTTTAAACACTGTACCAGCTAACATTGCCAAACATATTCAAAAGGATTGTATGTTTGAGAGGGGCTTTCCTTTCCATTGACATGGTATTTTTGGCAGGAGTTAAATTCAATTTCTAATTTTTCTAGCATTTTGTGGCAGATATCGTGGATGGGCTATGCAGATGCCACTTTAGAAAACACTATTTTCCTTGTCTTCTTCCATGAGAGAGTCTGGGAGGTGCTAGTATTACATTTCCAGGATCCTTCAGAGGTAGAAATGGTCAGATGAGCAGCAAGACACAAAGAGATGCAGCAGAAGTCACTAGATAGGGCCTCTGGAAAAGTTTTTTTTTTTTTTTTTTTAAAGAAAGAACCCCACTGGCTGCCCTTGTGCGGGACTTTGACTCTCTGCTTTCTTCCTACCTTGAGACCCAGCAGCCACTTTGGGCCATGAGACCACAACCGTCAAGATGTCAGCCAGCACATTCAGGGTGATGGAAAATAAAAATGAAGAGCCTGGGTTCTTACTGACCTGACCCACTGGTCTGTTTTGCACTCCCTACATCCATTATTCTTGTTATATGAGGAAAATAAAATGCTCATTAATTTAAGCCTAAGTTCCTTGAACTTTTTGGTTACTAGCAGCCAAATGCAATCCTGACACCATATGAAACACAATTCATACTATTTAATGACACTCATACTGTGCCCTGTGAAAAAGAGGACAGTTTAGCTTGTGAGGTTACTTAGCTGTTTTTGCACTACTTTAATTTATTGGTGGATTTATTGCACACATTGAACCATTTCTATGTGATTACTTTAAAGTAGGCACATACAATAAATCCACTTTGCGGTCTCTCTTCATACACAAATCTTTGTTTTAGTCCAAACTAGGGACCATAATTGGGAAACTACTCCAATTTTCCCTTGATAGCACACATGGTTACATATTTACTTATGGAATATTTATTACCAGAGGTTATGAATGGTCTAAATCAGTAATTTTTTTGGGGGGGGATGTTATCTCTATATCTGCATTCCAGTGCTGACACAGCCTAGGAAAATGTGTGTTTGTTGGGAGAAGAGGGGGTTAAATTCTGGATGTTCTTTTGTTCAAACCCTTGTCGTCTACTAGAAAGTAGCCCTTGCCAGGCTCTGCACCTAAGTGGGTTCAAGGTTCCTCATCATGAAAGCTACAGCTTCTCATCCCTTCCCCCCACAACCAGGGAATGCCTCAAGTCCTGAGTTACATACCGTCCTGTTTGACATCTGTTTCTTCCCTTCTCTCCCAATCAGTGTAGCTAACTGGCCCATGGGGAAACATAGAATTTGTGATTGGTAGGGGTGGGGTTCCCGGGGTGACTGATGTGTAGGCAAGTTTGGGAACCACTGATGGAGACAGAAGACAGAGGCCCAGGCAAAAGAGGGGTCTGTTTAACTTTACTTGAATCAGGGATGCCTCATTCTCCACAAGCACAGTAGTTAATCTCTCAGTCTCAAAGCTTCCAATCAACAGGAAAGACAAAAATAAGACAGAGGCATCTCAGACATTCTCAGGTCTTGCATTCTGCCATGCTAATGCTTGAAGGGCCAACTTCAATTGAATTTCTAAAGTTGAAGGGCTTCTTCCTTTCCTTTTTGACTTGTTTCCTCTTGAAATCAGGGGACCAGGAATGCTGGGTCTTTGTTAAGAGGATGGAAATTAAAGTGGAAAAGAAGTAGAGGAGCCCAGAGAAGACCACCGCATGAAGGAGCAGGGGTGGGGCGCAGGGTGGGCAACGGCAGCCACCGGCCTCTGGAGCCAGTCTAGCTGCCGTGTGACCATAACTCCTACAGCGCCAGAGCAAACCACTTCTACATGGCCTACGGGGTAAGAGCTCTGGGCTGGACAGCAAGGATGTCAAAGTTCAGTCTATTTTCCCTTTGACTGTTTATTTTTATTTTAAGGAAATTTGATGTTTAATATTCACTTCCGAGTATCTTTGATGAGACAGGTGTCTCACCAAGTGCCCTGTGATGGTCAGCCATCACAGTCTCTTCGAAGCACTAGACTGTAGACTTCCTGAAGATAATAAATCATTCCTGGTCCTAGTACCCTAGCACATAAGGCATGTTCCACAATTTTTTAAAAAATCAAAGGGAATAATAAAGTTCCCTTGGTTATTACGTGAAAGATCTGTGAATTGAACCTATATTCTCAGTCTGATACCCCTTCCTGTAGTCCATGCTACCCACCAAGCATATATAAATGGGTCAATAGAAGGTAAATCTTCATAATAACTTAGGATTGGTGTTCCTGGCAGCAGAGAAGCTAAAATCAATACAGCTGATAACCCTAAGGTAAGTCTTGTCTTATGGTGGCATTTAGGTGTCTTCTCTCCAATCTTTATTATGGGACGATGTTTCACAATAATTTAGGAAACAGTTTGATAGATTATCTGGTTTCTGTAGCTCTTACGGCATGATTGTAATAAAGCACAACGGAAGAATACAATCCGCATAAAAGTCTAGAGACTGTGCATAGCCTGGTCCTCAGTCAGTCCTGTGTTTTCGTGTCCTCCCCATCTCTGCCTTTATCCCCAGAATATGATCACTCGTGGCCTTCTTGCTCTTCTGCCTGCCTGCCAGGAGCATCCCTCCCTCAGCCCTGAGCGCTACCTGCTGCCCACTGCCTGTGGGACAGCCTTCTCCCTTACCCATCTGACTGTCCCCCACTTCAAGTCTCTGCTCACAGGTTCACTTTTCAGAGACCTTCTCTGACTGTCCCACCTGAAAAGACCCTCTCACTACCCTCTACTTCCTCCTAACTGCTTTCTTTCTCCAGTGCATTTGTCCCTGTCTGGCATACTTTAGACTATTTGTGTATTTTCTGCTGACTGCCCTAAGCCACACGCTCCACAAGACCAGCTGCTTGGTCTGCTCACTTGTTTGTTAGACCTACAGCTAGAACAGTGAATGGTGCTGAAAAGTATCTGTCACAGACTAAGCAATTAGGCAACGGTGAGTAACTCTTCATAGAGAAAAAAAAATAAAAACCTACGCAGGCTGTGTTACAGCTAAAAACTACCCAAGCCTGGGCAGACATTTCAGAAGTTCCTTTTAAATAACAATACAATGCCAAGTGTCCACTTTTTTCGGGCACTATTTAAGTACTAGGAAGTCCAGAGAGAAATAAGGCTTATCATTCTGGAAAAATTAACAGCGTAATGGTATAGAAAGACAGGTCCACATCTCAATCAGTTTAGATGTGACTATTTCTTAAATCTCTACAGGAGAGCTACCAGTAAACCCTAGAGTAGGGAGCAAAAGTAATCTGGATTATAGGGCTTTGAAGGGACTTTAACCAAGAGGGATATTATAAAAAGGGAGAGGGTAGTATCTTTGACGGGAGGACCAGCGTGGAAGCATGAAGTGTCCTGGAACACTCAGGATGCCTCTGCCGCTGGAATGAGAGAGCCCTGGATGGGTTGGGAGACCCTGAGGTCGAAGAGGTGTCAAGTGTGTGGAAAATGTACCCTGATTGACCTGAATGGTCTCTACAATTCACAGACCTGGCAGGTGGGTCCACCTGCAGGTGCGCTCCTGTGGGCGGGTTTGGAGAAGGCAGGGCAATTCCTTGGGAGTGTGGAGGAGAAGATGAAGAAGTGAGAGCCAGAAACAGGGAGTCCCCGATGCATGGAAAAGTCACGTGGAGAGAGTCAGATGAGGGACACCAAGCCAGGATATTTAGCTGTGCAGAGGAGTCCAGGGGCACTTGGTTATTACTCAAACCAGCGTTCATTCATCTGTGCCAGTTCTACTGTGTGTTGGGGTCATGGCAGGTGCAAAGATGGTACAAAAAGAGGAGCAATAATGGTTCTCAATTAGCAGGCAGCCTTACAGGGAAGCTGTGTACTGTACCATGAGGTAAATATAAGAGAGCAGCTATGGCATTTTGGATTAAGGATTGGATTTAATTAAATGACTTTTGTAGATCAAAAATTGTCAAATAATTGGCAAGTGGATATGGCTCACCTTAATAGTTTTAATATCCTTTCTCAGAAATGCGGCTGATAAGTTCTCTGCCATAGCAGACTCAATTGTCAGTCTCAGTATTTTGGTTTACATGTCAATGAATACTGATATGCCAGGAAAAAAGAAAGAGCTCAGATACATTACAAAGTAGTGAATCCAATTATGTATTATATAAACATAGGCATAGTATAAACTATCAAATAAAAATCAAATGTATTAGAGATGAATGTTAAATATGTAATGTCAATGTAACATAAATGTTTAAGTCAATTATAAAAATAATATTCAAAAATAAATACTTCATAAAATTTAGAAAAATTAATCAACATGAAAAAGTGAAAATGAATAACATAAATTTGTACTTTTAAAGGTCATTGTCAAAGAAGAACACATCAGTAGGAACTCCATTGAGTCCCCAGTAGACTTTTGTACAAATATCCCCAACTGCTTAAAAAAGCAGCATCAGAGAAGGAGTGAGGAAATCATTACAACCTAATATTTTCTTTAGGCTCCTGGTTACCAAATCCCATTTCTAGTGATAATTTAGAAGATATATTTGACCAGCTTTTTTTTTTCCTCTAGGGGCTTCAATCTTTTCACTGATAACAAACAATGGTGTTTGTTTCCAGGAAAGCACGTCAAGGTCATCTTTGACATTTTGCATTTTGTTGCGCATAGAAAGGAGGTTTGATGCAGTTACTGTATCAACGTCAACCCAGTCTTATTCTTACTTTACTTGTTCTGCTTGTTCAGAAAACACATGAGGTAGATGCAGATTCTCAAGTGTAGGCAGTGTGACCTCCAAGGGAAACAGCTGAATCTGTGTGGATTTTGTCACAATTACTTAGGGCTCGTGTGCAGGGGTCACGAATGCAGAGTGTCCAAAAAAGCTGCCCGGATGAAGCTTCACTGGCCTAACTGTGGGACACGTTCATATTCTCTGGGTGATGAGTAGGTCCGGCTCACACACGCGGACCTACTGATACTGATACATCTCTCACTAGTCCATGCCGAACTCCTAGTAACAGACGTGCCAGACAACAGGTTCTGCTCAGCCAGCCCTGGCCTTGCATCAGGGAAAACCAGCATCTTTAGTGGAGATGAAGGACCACTGGATGCTCTAGACCCTCAGCATGGGAAGCGGAAAGACCCTCATCCACATCCACCCTGTGTGTCTACACCCAGTTTATTTCAGAGCACTCTGCAAAGTCAGGAGTTCCCTGACTCAATTAATGTAGAAAACAGTATTCCCCAAAATGCCGTAATGTATTTCATTATAAAAAGTTATGAACTTTAGCATCACAGAGGCAAAAAGAAACTTCTAGAAGTCTAAGGTTTGCTAATAATCATAGTAGTGGCTAATATTTTGAGCCCTATATGCCAGGGACTAATGTGAATTATACAGTTTAGCTCTCATAGTCGCCTGTGAGGTAGAAAACAGTAAACTGAGGGAGTGAAAATGGAAACTTTTCAAGACTGAATTGCACCTGGTGGTCCAGCAGAGCCTGGGAATCTCAAAACCAAGTCTGGTGTTCCCATTCCTGCCCTCAAAGCTGTGTCCTTGGTCAGGACCCTGGACTCCTGCCCCCCTACCCAACTGACAGGCCACACCAAATGCAAGGTCTTTTCTGTTATAAGCCATTGGTCTGAATTGCCTTTGTTTATTTCAGTCAAAGAAATTTGGTTCAAGGCATCCCAAGTGTTAAATTCAAGTAGATACATTCCCAGCTCTGTTCAACTCAAGTTCAACAACTTGAACTCCAAGGCCCGTCCTTAAGGAAGAGTATTCTCTGAGGCTTTCTTGGTCCTGTGTTGCATCTGGGAACATTTTAGCTCCTGTATAAATGTTACTATTAGGGTTGTCTTCTTTATTTGATACCTGAGCCATCAGGAGAGTGCGATGAACCTGTCTGTACACAGTACCTGGTTTTGTTTTGTTTTGTGTTTCATTTGCTAGTTTGCTAAGAAAACAGAAGTGGTAATATCCTACATGTTGAAGGTTCAGCACCATAATATTACAAGCTGATTTCACTTTGAAATTCCTGAACACTCGAAAGTAAAGTTTCTCCTCTTGAGGAGAATAAGCTATCTCTGGGTCAATCTCTGGGCTCGTATAGGTTCCCCACATGGCAGGCACGTGCCTGAAAACCACCCGGAAATTCAGCTCATAGTCACTTCCACAGACATTCCAAAAAATGAGAACTTGATCAGAAAGCGTTTAGGTTGCTAATAAAACCGACGTTTGAATTTGCTCTTGGTCGCGGCAAATGATGAGGTGCAAACCTGTGAAGAATCTGGGAAGGATGACCGAGACACACCTCTGTGAGCCGTACCCAGAGAAACCGTCCTGAACTGTGGACACTCACTCTTCTGCGTCTGCTCCCCAGCCCTGCGGAGGGTCTTCTGAACTTGTATCACATCATGTATCAGATCACATCATGTATCACCTGAAATCCCTGCAACATCTGCTTCCCAAAAAAAAACCCCACAGGCTGCTCTGGACCAGTCCCTCCCTTCCTCTGCAAGCCACCTCTTCCCTCCCATCTCCCTGCAGGTCCTGAGCACAGCGGCCGTGTTTCCTTCTCCACCCAACCCTTCAGCCTCCTGCATTTCACTTCAAACTACCCTTCATCATCTCAAAAATTGTTACTGTTTACCTCCATATAATGTAAGCCCCATGCCTGCAGGAATTTAGTCTTGTTTGTCCACTAACCGTCTTACGTAGAACAGAGCCTGACTCACAGTTGGCCCTCAAAGAATATTTTTTGTATGAATAAATGAATAACATATTTTAGTTAATACATTCTGTGTCGTTAACATGACAGAGCAAAGTTGAAATGTATCTATAATTTTGGTGTATTTGTATCCACATTTCATTACAATGTTATAATGAAAAGAGGCTTGATGCTGCATATTTTCTTTTCATCTGAAGACCATGAATATACTTGTTTTGTTTCATAAATGAGTTTTAACATCAATTGAAGGGAAAGAATATTCAAATGGATATATAGACTTAAATATTCAGTAGGAAATGAACTATCTTATATGGCTTACATTAAAAAACACATCAATTAAAACAAAATTGGTGTTTACATTTTAATGGTAGCAATTGTAGGTAACATGCAGGAAGGGTGTAGACCAGGAAGAAACGTCTATTAATTGTAACATTTGCATTGTCAACACATCTGTGTAGCCTTGTGTATCCCTTAAAAGACAGTAAGTTAAATACCTTTCTCTTAAATTTAAAATACACATTTTTCTCGCTTTTGTAAATAAATGTTAGATGAATTGAGTATCCTTTTGAAACTGTTTACAGAAACAATGCAAAAATAAACCACTGTTCATTTTCAAAATTGTTAAAAAATGTTAATTGTGTACCTTTTTAATGGTTCATTTGTCTTTCCCATTTTCAGAAATTGAGAAGGGAGGATGTGGGGACCCAGGTATCCCTGCCTATGGGAAGCGGACAGGCAGCAGTTTTCTCCATGGAGACTCCCTCACCTTCGAATGCCAGGCAGCCTTCGAGCTGGTGGGGGAGAGAGTTATCACATGTCAGCAGAACAACCAGTGGTCTGGCAACAAGCCCAGCTGTGTATGTGAGTACTGAGCCTGGTCCTGGGTCTATTCCGAGGCTGCCTTGAGAGGGGGAGAGAAGCAGGGCGGGTGCTGAGGGCGGGCAGCTCTCAGCATCGCTTGGGAGCATGACATTGACCAGAAACAGCCAGGGCTTCTCAGACACTAGCTCTCATGCTTTCTTCACTTACTTAAAACCAATCAGTGATGTTCTTACTACTAGATAGATTAACTCACTGAGAGCTTTCCACTAGAAAGATCCTAACAGAGCATCACTTCCATCCAGAAGGGCTGATGCCAGACTGTTTGAGCCATCAGTAGAGCCCGGGGTCTTTACAACCCAATAATGTCCTGTGACACTTAAGACAAGTTGTGAGCATGGGCCATGCTGTCACTTTGCATTTCAATGGAAGAACTGCCTGCTTCCTCATAAGTGTTTTAACAAGTAGAAAAGAAGGACTTAATAGCCAATTGAAAAGCAGGATTGTTTTGTAACTAAATATAGCAATGACTGGGAACACATATGAAATTATGTGGAATAGTAAGCATATCCACACCCTAGAAATAAGTCCAATAGATGTTCCCTCCAAAAACTGAAGAATATGTATTCATATATGTGTAATATATACATATATATAAATGCTTTATATATATATATTCACATATATAATGTATATATGTGAATATATATTACTGACTTTTGAGTACACATTAAGTATTCCAACAGATTTTTATATTATCCACCCAGGACACGGTCTGATTTTCCAAGTTATTATTTAATCATTGTTACCCTATAAATAATTTAAAAATTAACTTGAAAAAATGCACTTTAAAGGCAAACACAAAATTTAAAATGAAAAGTTATCGTAGAAAACTGACTAGAACCAATACTGTTTTCTGGAAATTGTTCTTATGACACAGGCATACTTTTTCATATTAATATTTGCTCTTCTGAAGGCAGAAAGTTGCAACTAGAAATTTTAATATTTGCCACAAATTTCAGTCAACTTGATAGGATCATTTTTGAATCAAGCTTGCACTTTATTATGTACAGGCTCTAGTTGTTCTATATATTGAACGTATTCTATTGACAACTTGGGAAAGAGAAAATGTTATGGTCCAGGATCACCCATTTAAAAACAGTTGGACGATCCTAGGTAACTGTAGGTATGGATTTTCCCCAAGTCCTTCGCATGTAGCCAGTCCTTTGGATATGGGCAAAATTGTTTGAAAATTTATCTGTGTCTTCACAGTTTCCTGTTTCTTCAACTTTACGGCATCATCAGGAATTATCCTCTCACCAAATTATCCAGAGGAGTATGGTAACAACATGAACTGCGTCTGGTTGATCATCTCTGAGCCTGGCAGCAGAATTCACCTCATCTTTAATGACTTCGATGTGGAGCCTCAGTTTGACTTCCTTGCAGTCAAAGATGACGGGATTTCGGATATAACCGTGCTGGGCACTTTCTCTGGCAACGAGGTGCCCTCCCAGCTGGCCAGCAGTGGGCACGTCGTTCGCCTAGAGTTCCAGTCGGATCACTCTACCACCGGCAGAGGCTTCAACATCACCTACACCAGTAAGTGCGCCCGCACCTGCCCCATGTCCACTTCTCCCCTGGTTCTCACGTGTGTGAAGCCCAATGTCAAGGCTGATACTCCAGGGGTTTCATAATTACAGTTTGTAAAATTATATAGCATTATCCTGAGAACCTAGAAAATACCTCACTCCGTCTAGGTTAGTGTCCTGCTCACCCCTATAGTGAGGACTGGATCACAGGTCTTCTCTCTCTCTGGTTTTCCATCCATCCATCCATCCATCCACCCATGTGTCCTCCATGCAACAAAATAGAATAGTAAAAAGGACTGAGGCGTTTGGGGTCAGGAGCCATGGATTAGAACACCTGCACTTGGATATACTTAGTTAATTTGGATAAGATGGCTAACTTTTCTTTGCCTCAGATTTCTCATTTGCATTAGAGATTATATTTAAGAACATCTGCTTAAATTGCATTGTTGAGGGAATAAAGTAAGATAATAATGTTAAATAGGAGTTATAAGTTATAATTTACTGACTGCCTACTTCTCTTAGGTGCTGTGCTTATGATTTGACAGGAATTATTTCATTTAACATTGCTGGAACTCTGGAATAGAAGCTTCATATTCCTCATTCTGTAAATAAAGATAACTAGGCTCAGATCACGAGAGTAATCTGCCCAGGGACAGGTAGTAAACACAAGACCCAGGATGCTAATCTAGATATGTCAGAACCGAAAACCTTTTTTATCACCTACGTATCTCATCTCTGCTTTTCTTAGTGAAAAAGTGCTTTTAAACTGTGAAATGCTGTGTAGATGATAGTGATATCTCTCTATACATCTCTTTCTCTCTGTCTCTCTAGTCATCAATATTCTGTTTATTGAATATGTTTATTTATCTATGAAGATATAACTGAAATTTGGGAAAATAAATTGCTTTATAAGTGGTTTTGTTTTCTTCTGTTTTAATACTCATAATTAACATTGAAGTATTTTTTATTCTAGTCTTTTTTCTTTTTCTTTTCAGCATTTGGTCAAAACGAGTGCCACGATCCAGGCATTCCCATAAATGGACGGCGTTTTGGTGACAGGTTCCTGCTTGGGAGTTCGGTCTCTTTCCACTGTGATGATGGCTTTGTCAAAACCCAGGGGTCGGAGTCCATCACCTGCATCCTGCAGGATGGGAATGTAGTCTGGAGCTCCACCGTCCCCCGCTGTGAAGGTGCGGGTCCTCTATTGTTTGCCAGTTATTTTCCTTTGAAATGGTACATCTAATTTAAAAAACAGACAAGCAAACAAACAATCAACAGTATTGGTTTCCTAGGGCTGCCGTACCAAGTACCACAAACTGGTGGCTTTAACAACAGAAATTTATTCTATCCCAGCTCTAGAGGCCGGAAGTCCAAGATCAAGGTGTCGGAAGGACTGGTTCCTTCTGAGGCTGTAAGGGAGAGCTGTGTTCCAGGCCCCTCTCCCAGCTTCTGGTGGGTTTGCTGGCAGTCTTCAGAGTTTCTTGGCTTATAGAATCATCATCCCCGTTTTCTTCATGTGAGAATGTGTCTGTGTCCAAATTTCCCCTCTTTCTAAGGACACCAGTCATATTGGACTAGAGCCCAGTCTAATGATCTCATCTTAACTAATTATGTCTGCAGTACCCTTATTTCCAAATAAGGTCACATTCTGAGGTGCTGGGATTAGGAATCCAGAATGTCGTGGGGGAGTGCGTAGTTCAACCTATAACAACAATGTAGTTTTTAGTTAACTATTTTGTTGCCCTTAGTGTAGCTGACATAAATACTGCCTAACTAATTTTCTTCTTGACATTTCCACTCTGGTTACGTATGTAAGAAAACCAAAAGGGAAAAAATTAAGGAAGATATTACCTTTGATGTTTACTCAGGTAAAAAAAAAAATTTACTTAGAATGTAAACTCATACCCTCCCTATCAGAATGGTCCAAGTGTAATGAGCTAAGAAAGGCCTTTTTAAAAAGTATCTCTAGTAAGTGCCGAAGAAATACAGATACTTTTTAAAAAGTAGACATTTTTTAGAGCAGTTTTAGGTTTACAACAAAATTGAGTGGAAGATACAGAGATTTCCCACACACCCCCGCCCCCCATATATGCACAGCTGCCCCCATTATCAAACATCCCACGCCAGATGGTACGCTTGTTACAACCGATAGACATATGGTGACACGTCACCATTACCCTGAGTCCGCAGTTTCCATTAGGGCTCCCTCTTGGGATTGGCCGTTCTTTGGGCTTGGGCAAATGTACGTGACATGTATCCACCATTACAGTGTCACACTGGGTGTTTTCACGGCCCTAAAATCCCCTGTGCTCCACCTATTCATCCCTCCCTCCTCCTTCCCTGCTTGCTAACCCACACGGGCAGTGGGGCTCTGCCTCACCTCCTTGTTCTGCCCTCAGCTCTACCTCCAAAGTTATTCCTCATTAGTTCAAGGATCAGCATTATTTTAAATCATCATTGGCTGATGCTGCTAAATTTACAGAACGATGTTTCTCATTTCCACAGTTTCATAAATTGTTAAAAATGATTTGCTGGACTGTGGGCACCACCCGGGAGTGGAACCTTGCTAAATTGAAGGGCAAGAGCACAGCAGTAGGACTTTCCTTTTTTAATTTATTTTGATCACATTCTAAATGTATGCTTCTGTATATTTTACATTTTATCAATGTTAATAAATGGCTAGGTTATTATCCTTTATAAATAAGTAAACAATACAATCAGGGTTCTCAGATAAATGGTACTGATAACAGGGCAGGAATAAATATGTTTGCAGATACTGCTTCAGCCAAGCGTTTCGCTTCTGAGTTTGAAGCGTGAATAATTTTACAAGAAAGAAGCTCAAAACAAGCAATACTGTCTAGTCTCTGTTCTGTCTGCCACGGTTTTCGCTGCCACTGGTGTGCTTACCTGCAGTGCGCTGTGTGCAGATAGGTGTAAGCTGCAGGGCAGGTAGGTTTCTCCGTGCAGTTGGGGAAAGAAAGGGCACCGGGAGGTGGCAGGTGAGGGTTCCCACAGAGTCAGACAAAAGGAGAAAGTACCACATTAAATGGGAGCAGGCAGTTCTCTCACTGTTTGGAAGAGACCTTCAGATGAATTTCAAGGCAAACCACAGCTATGGGTTGTTAACAGCAAAACAAACCCTTAGCACAAGGACTGGTTAATGGTGAATTAGATTGTTGAAGTTTACTTGTACTTAGAAAATCAATTACTAAGGGAAAGATTTTTCTCTCTTTATTTGTTCTACATTTAACCTGCCTCTATGCTTCAGCATAGATCAGTGTCATTAAAAAACACAAGTTATCTTGAGGGAAAAATTACTGTACAAGAACACATCTCTATGGCAACAAATTTTAAAGTTCAAAGAAAATTGGTGATTTCCTAGCAAAATATAAATTACCCAAAGTGATGCAATAAAAAGTACAAAATGTGAATAAACAAAGTACCATAAAAAGAAATTAGAAAGAAGATTAAAGACTGAAAAAGACACAGGCACCAGAGGCATGCACAAGGAAGTTGTCTTTCAAGTTCAGAGAATTTTAGCATTGGGAACATGGTCCCAGATAATGGAAAAGAGGCACTAACTCCTATATCACATTTTATAAAGCCAGTTTCAGTGTGATATACCCAAGCCAGATAATTGCATTAAAAATAAAGCTATAGACAAAATGTATATTCAAGAAGGACTTATTTTAGGGCTTCCCTGGTGGCTCAGTGGTTAAGAATCCGCCTGCCAATGCAGGGGACACGGGTTCGAGCCCTGGTCCGGGAAGATCCCACATGCCGCGGAGCAGCTGGGCCCGTGAGCCATGGCGGCTGAGCCTGCGCGTCCGGAGCCTGTGCTCCGCAACGGGAGAGGCCACAGCAGTGAGAGGCCCTCATACTGCCAAAAAAAAAAAATTCAATTGCAAAGATTTTATCATTTTAACAACATTTCAAAATATCACTTCAAACGTATGTGTGACATTCTAAATATGTAGTCATGTTCTTTTCATAAATTTTTTACTTTTCTTTTTTCGTTTCTTTTTTTCTATTACAAATGAAGCTACTATAATTATTTCTATAGATTCCTCTGTGTCAGTTTTTTTCTAACATCAAAATTTGTGTAAAATTTTATAAATTTTTCCAGTATTTAATGCATATTGCTATTTTTTCCATAAAAGGATATTTTTCCAAAAATATTTTTTTAACTAGGAACATTTTCATGTTTTATTTGATATCTGTAGATTCACAAAAGTGATTACAAAGATGGCAAAGAACTTTGAGAAAAAAATAAATAAAATCTGAAAAATGTATGTGGCTAGGCAGAAACATGTTAAATATGTTATTATTTTAAATTTTCTGTAGATTTTACAGAAATGCGTACTCACTTTTACTGAGCGCCAGGCACATACTTTCCTCAAACTCCCTTTTGTCTATATAATTATGGATGACTGTTACCCAACACTTCAAAAGGATTGATGCACACTCGTTCACGTTTATCGAATTTTATTTATTTATTTTTTTGTTTTCTAACAATCACCAGCAATTTAGTAAGATGTATGTGGCAAATTATTTTAATAAAATGAACACAGCCCAAAGTGAATAAACACGTACACATATTTTAAAACATACCCACAATCACACACCACAGAGTAGTTTAATTTTAGATGTGAGGTAATTTTAAGTTTGTGTATCAATAGATGTTTGTTGACATCTGAATACATGTAAAATGTGGGTATCAGTGGAATTCGCACCTCGTGACTTCGTTGTGATGATTGAACGTGATAATTCCTGGAAGTCGTCTGGCAGACACCACTCACTTAGACTGTGCCATTATTACCATTATTAGATGGGAGGAACTTTGCTGCAGGTTGATGATAAATGCCCAGGTGTGGAATATATGTGCTCTGCTTTCAATATTGTTAATTTACTTGGGAATAACTTTTGCTTGAACACTAGAAACCATTAAGTCCATGAACACAGAAGCGAATTCCTGAAGTAACTGAGGTGCTGCCATGGTCCATATACATAATTTGACCTGTTTATACCCTGCATCATCTTTCAGCCCCTTGTGGTGGACATCTGACAGCTTCAAGTGGAGTCATTTTGCCCCCGGGATGGCCAGGGTATTACAAAGATTCCTTAAATTGTGAATGGATAATTGAAGCAAAACCAGGACACTCTATCAAAATAACTTTTGATAGGTAAGAAAAAACTTTGTTTTCCTTAATTTGGACCTGATGACCCATGCATGCCCAATGTTTTTATTTAAATGGATCTTAAATCTTAGAAAGATGACAGTTTTTCATTGGTTCCCCCAAAGGAGTTCACTTAAAAGGAAATAGGCGCTTGCTTGATGAATTCTGTTCTTCTGGAATTTTATCTTCTAAGCCCACGGCTACAGCCCCTCTGCAGACATGGTTGAGGGCATGGTGGCCCAGACAAGCATTCCCAGAACTCACAGTCGCCGGCCCTTGAGTCCACCTCTGGATTTTGGACCTGAGGCTAGAATAAATTCTGCTTGGTGTTTGATTGCAAATAGAGCCTTTTGATCCCTTACGTATTTCTAGAAAGCACAGGAAAAGAGTTCTCCCACTCTGGGGATGGCTCTGGGGACTGAAGGGTGGTTTGGGGTTGCAGAGCTGGCAACAGCCTGTGTGCAGCAGATTCATTACCTGTTAATTAGCTACGAGTGGTTCCGTCACTGCAATGGTATTTGGCTTAGCTGTTTGATAATGTATTTGATAATCTAAGAAAAAAGAAGCATGCTATTTGAATTCTCCATGATCAAATATTGTCCAGATTGTCTCAACAATCAGTTTGAAGATTAAGAACCAAAAGTACTTTGGAAGGGACCCACATGCTTTAAACTCCAAGGAAGCATCTTTGTTTAGTGTTTCAAGGTTAATTAATATCTGAGCAAATTGGGCTTTCTCTAACAATGACCTTCTTAACTAGACTGAGTTTGGGGTTCTAGTATTCAGAATACTATAATGTCTCAAGACAGATGTACATTATTATATTATTTTTTAACTAATTTTCTAATTCTCAATGACAACATCCATACAGGAAAGGTTTTTAGCAGGAATTATGTTATCACTTAGTGATTATTTGTATTTGAAGTTATTATTGATATTATTATATCTGATAGGATAATTATAACTCCAGTAGGATAATCTCTCAGAAGAAAAGAAAAAATTGCTTTATGTGTTCATTATATTGGAGAATGGATTCTTGCATATAATCTTAGTCACTGGGAAAAAAAACCTTTATAAATATTAAGTAAATTGTTTGGTTTCTTATTAATTTTTACACTTTCTAGTATTGAGAGGGAAAAAAGAAGAAACACATCCTGATTTCCAGCAGCACAACAAATTTAAATCATTTAGTAAAAATAGTGATTTTACATTCTGGTTTGGCAGAAGTTATTAGCATTCCATTTTCAGTTGCCTGAACAAAAATACTCAATTTTTCTCAATCTTGTCTTTTCGATACTATTGAACTGCGGTATTTGCTAAATTCCATTTGTAAGTACCAACATTTCTGATATTTTCAGACACTAGTGATTATTACCCTGGACATAGTACACCACCCTTCAATAGTGTATTGGTTTATACCTTGAGCTGTGAGCTGACATCCTAATAAAGGATGTGTTTGCACAAACAATTTTAAATTCCATACTGATGTTATTGTTACACATTGTGTGCTAGGTTGCCACATGATGAAAAGCATTTATATTTTTCTTTCTGAGGTTACCCTGGAAATCGTCCAGCTCTTGAGGCATGCCCTCTGTCAGTCCTGGCTGTCTCTAAAGATGAAAGATGTGAAAACTTCAGTGCAGATACTTCAAATGAGATTTATTCCATGCTTATCTAGACTTCTTGAATGTGCACTGAGATAACTGTGAAGTCATAGCATCTTTAGAGAACATTTTTAATAGTAAAAGACAAAGCTGCCCTATCCCACCCCAAATGTCCAGCCTGTGGCTGTATTCTGACCTAGCCACACGCTACACCAGTTGTTTGAATTCCCCTTTACGGAAGATAGAGGGTCAGGGACCATTCTAAGTTAGTTGCAAGAATATATCATTGTTGTGCATTTGCACTAAGAGGAGTATGTGATTTAATGATAAACAGGGCAGGGCCCTTTGATTTCAGCATCTTTTTTCATTGCTCTGTGCCGGGAATCTCAGACAGCCACTCTGTTCCTTCCTCTTCCTCCCCATCAGCAGCATATGTTGCAGACCCTGGAGACCCACAGCACAGGCTACCCTGGAATTCTCTGTCTGAGAGTCACTGATGGATCAGAGGCTCCAGTCAGTTGAGCTGCTGCCTGAGAGCCATGCCAGACACTTGGAAACTGCTTTAGCTCTTTGAGGACGAGATGGGCCTATTTACAAAGTTATCTCAGTGCCTGGAATGGTACCTCCATTTCATCAAAGAGCACCCAAGTAGCTGCAACTGTATATAAATATAATATCAGACCAGATGATCTGGAAGCATAAGTCCTTCTTGGAAGAAAAGTTAAGCACTTTTTGGAAGCTGTTCTAACCTTTTCAGATCATTGAAGTAGTATTTGAGTATTTGGTTTCTGAAGCAGTAATGTGCCCGTGCTCTCCCACTGTCACACAAGTTAATGGAGCTTGAAAAGGCACAGAATTTTTTGTTTCAGGAAAGGTATTTAAAGTATTGTCATGTATTTTGATTTACCCTTTTCCTTTAGGAGATCATGTCACTTCAATATGCTCATTTTAAGAAATCCATAATCATGTTACACTTGGGATCATGAAAAACAGTTTGAAAATGTGCCATGATTGACTTACACTAACTGGCGCTTCTCTATCTACTGGCTCACAGTATTTTTATTTTAGAGCTGAGTCACTACCCCCGTTTCTGTCTGTGATGCTACTGGATGGAGTATTGAGTCAGAGGGAGGGATGTGGGGGTGAGTCTTCCCCCCAGAAATAAGTACTGTCCTCAAATACTACACGTGCTCAAGTCTTCAAAACATATGTACGTGTCTCTGTATCTATTTTATGTCCCTTGCTGTACTTGGGTTTTTAGTAAGTGAATGATATTACAGGATGTCTGTACGTTAATGCAGCTCTGCATCTCTCTTCTGACTGGATACGCTTGCCCACAGATTCCAGACAGAAGTTAATTATGACACCCTGGAGGTCAGAGACGGGCCAGCCAGCTCGTCCCCGCTGATCGGGGAGTACCACGGCACACAGGCGCCTCAGTTCCTCATCAGCACAGGGAACTTCATGTACCTCCTCTTCACCACAGACAATAGCCGGTCCAGCGTGGGCTTCCTCATCCGCTACGAGAGTAAGTGGTCCTCCCTCCCCAGGGCTGTGCCCGATTGTCGGGTTGAGTTCCACACACGTGGTCTCATTGTGTCACGTAGCAGGAGATGTGCTGGGAATGCATTTCTAATGCTAGTCAATGTAAAAAACAGCAGTTCTTCCCACCTCTGTGCACACTGCACTGTGCCATCGTCAAGACTTTCTCTTATTAAGGACAGAGAGCCTTGGGGATTTCTACTTTACGACTCAAAAAGAAGACATATTCGTTTATTATAAAGTAAAATAATAAACTAATTAAAACAGTGAAACGTGTTCATTTACTGCACGATGTAATAATAAATTTCTACTATTAGAAAATATACCTGTTGGCCAAAAGAGCTACAGGGCATGTCACTAAAATTATATCTCCTGAGCAATATATTTTGTTAGAAAAATGGTTAGGGCAGTTGTGGTACTTATTTGTGAGTATACATGTGCCTGTTTCAGTCAGCAGAGAGACTGTAACTAAGAGAGAAGGAATTAAAACTCGTTTGAACTTTTACTAAATGACAAATACCTGTTATTATTAACAACTGTTAAAAATGTTAAAGAACAATTATTAGACATATTTAAACACAATTGCTAAAATATCATAATGCAGTGTATTTTGCAAAGCAATCCCAATTCCTTCCCATTTTTGTTTCCATCTGTCCAAATTTGGCTCTTAGCTTTAGCTTCTGAAATTAGGAGATCGAGAGATTATATCATTTGATAGTAATATTTATGCAGGGGTGCTTCTGGAATGGAGTAGAGTGCAGTTCAGCCTGGGAATGCATTTCTAATGCTAGTCAATTTAAAAAACAGTAATTCTTCCGTTCACTGAAAATTCTTCGCTTCCAGAGTGGAATGAAAGAAGATGCATCAGAGTAGCTCAATATGGAATCTGAAGGAATAAATCCTTTATTTTTTTAGGATTTTTAAGGTTGTTCTTTTTCAGAATCTTTCCTAAAATAAACTAAACAAAGTTTTAATGTTGTTGTAAAAATACATATAATCTTATAAATGCATGAATGGGGCCATATCTAACATGCTGAATTTTTCATCTTTTTTTCTTTTTCTTTCCTTCCTTTCCCCACATTGCCCGCTGCTACTCATGTTAATCTTACCCAAACTCTATCCAACAACTAAAATTAATACCCTGTTGTGTATATTTCTCTTTTTTACATGCTTATCTATATAATTATATGCAAACATATATATGCAAATACACATATAAGGTTATGTGTACTTTTTGATTAAAAATGGAATTGTATTAGACTTGTATTCTGATAACAAGAAAATTGATTATTAATGATTTAAAGATTAATTTCAGATTTAATTCAAAGTTATTATGCTTTGTATATATACATAATTTATTTCAAAGTTACATATTTTTAAACTTGTACATTTTAAGAAGCAGAAACTTCTGTATTTCATTCCTTTCTTAACATTCCTTTAAGTTATCACTTCTCTTTGGAGTGAAGATGTGTACACATTACAGTCATCTGAATTTGTACAACTCCTCAGCATTGATCTGCTAAGATGTATTCTCTCCACCCCATCCTGCACATTTTTCTTAAAGCTACATACAATAGGTTGGCCTTTGGATATAGAGTTGGGTGAAACTTAAGAGAATAGATAGTTTTAGGTGCTAACAAACACTAGAACAGAGTATTCTATGTTCTCTCTCTCTTATTTGCATACCACAGATTATTTTGCCTATTTCTAGTCCCTTTTGAAGAAACAAGTTCTAAAGCCCATATGTAGGTAGTAGAAACTAATGTCATTTGCTTCTCTGCCTCATTTATATAAGTGGGTTGTTCTTATTCATGATTTCTGGAAAATCAGGGAAAGTCAGTCACAAGTTCCTATTTAGATTGTCACCATTATATAATATAATATAATATAATATAATATAAATTTATTGAGTAGATAATTCTAACAATAATCATTATAAACTGAAAAGACTGACTGCATTATGTTTCAGGGTTCTTTTTATTTATCCTATATTTGAAAATGGACATGAGTCTGAGTAAGACATGGTATAACCCAGTGATCCTCAGAGGACAGTGCTTTTTGCCATTTTCCCTTCTTTTCATCAGTAAAAGGAGGCAAAAACAAACCCCCAGCTGGTGTGTTTGGAGGATAACTGTGCGACTGTCTTAAATGTCTGATCCCTTGGAGCCTGGAATTCTTCTCCCTCCTTCTTTCCTGGAAAAGCTGGGGCTGGCTCTGTAGTTCTGGATGAGGGCAGAGGACAAGATGGGCAAGGTTCCTACAGCATCAGACTGTCCACAGCTCTGCCTTAGAGGGGACCTTGTTCTGGACATTCATCCACTCTCATTTGTGGACACCCGGTGACCCTTCCAGAAGACCCAGGCCCCAGACATTCCTGATGCAGTCTGTGGGTGAGAGCGTTGACAGGATATTGGGGAACAATCACCAGGAAGGAAGTCACACTGAAGCTTGACTTGTTATCACCTCAATTTACTTATCTCTGGTGAAGATTTCGAGGAGAAACGGGAAGTGAGCAGAAGCCAGTGCGATGCAGGACCTGGCACTTTAATGGGAAGCAGAGCCAGGAAAGGCCTGGCCTTCAGCGCAGTGGCTGTCGGGGCTGTTGCCACAGGCACCTGCGGGCTTTGCAGCTGACCAGGGCCCAGGCTGCCAGCCCGGAGTCCTAGGGCGTGCCTGCCGCTGCTGGGGCAGACACTTTACGGGAGCCCCGTGCCCAACTCACACCCACGTCCTGGGTACGAAGCCTGCCGAAGGAGCAGTTTTTCTCAAACACTGCTGTGCGCTAGTCTTCACCTGGGGGTCCTAGTGAAATGGAGATTCCTAAGCTCGAATTCCAGATATTAAAGTTGAGCACGTCAGAATTCTGGACCTTTGAGTGAGTCCTCAAGGTGATCCTGAGGGCGGTGGCGTGTAGGTGGCAGTGGGTGTCTGAGGCAGCCCAGGCAGGCCATGGCAGGTGCTGCCTGCCGCACGGGCTCCAGGTGGAGGGGACCCTGCAGGTAGGTGCAGAGGGACAACAGAGGTAATGGAAGAGTAAAGGACCAGGAGAGAAGCACAGAGAGAGACAGAGAGAGAGAGAGAGGAGAAAAACATGGGATTGACATACCTTACCAACCCCTTTGTCATTTTGACCATTTCTAGTACCCTTTGAGGAAATGTGTTCAGAATCCAATATACAGACACTAGAAAAATAATTACACCTGCTCATCTGACACATTTTTAAAGAGTGGGTTGCCCATGACCTAAGAATGGTTTACATCAAATTTTTATGCCATTTAAAAATCATAAAATAGCCCATCTCCCTTTTGTCTTTCATCAAGAATGGCTGACACTGTAAACCTTTCTTGCTTTAAAAAAATGTTAGTGACCCCACCTCATGCCCAGATGGGCACATGGCAATCTACTGTACAGACAGAGAGCCTTGCAGGGGTGACCACACTCCACTCAAGTTTTGCTTATTTTTGTAGTGGTTCCATAAAATAATGTGAGCCGCTGTAAACGACATTCATTTCAGCTCTTTCTGAACTGTAGGGCAGAAGGGTTGAGCCAGTTTTTCAAGGTTTATTCCGAAAAGCATACCCAGGGTTGTAGTTCTACTCTTGTACTAAGTTTTAGGAATCGTTGCTCTCGTAAATATAATGTCCATTTACAGTCTGTGCTTTCATTACTTTATTCCTTATAAGGAATGTGGCACAGTTTATTCATATAATAGTAATTGCATTATCTCCCAGAATAATCATCTGTTCTGTTTGTTTGTAGAGACAGCTTTGAACCACACTTTAAAATCATCATAATTGTATAGGGAATTGAAAAATAAAATGCTAAAAAATGAAAAATAAATGGATATCTCAAGTATATGGAGATTTTCCATTTAATTTTAGCACACTTCTTAGAAATGCTTTTTAATAATGTTTCTAGAAAGAAGCAAGATTTACTAAATGTAAATATATATATCCTACTATGCAATTCATATACTGTGCAATTTTTTAAAAAATTTGTGGTAAGCAGTGTGTATTTTGTGGTGTGTGTGTGGGTAGATTAGTTTTCTTTGATTAAGTGACCTTTCTTATAACCAGAAAGGGAGACTGGTTAAGATGTAATGGTAATAAATGCAATACAACTGCAAATTAGGTACAGCACACACACACACAGACACACACATGCACATACACACACAGGAGACAGAGGAAGAGAGAAAAACAGTCAAGGACTTAGGTTTGAATTTCAGTCAATAATTAACTTGACAAATTTACTTAATTTCTTAGCCAGTTTCTTCATCTATAAAGTAGGGAGTGTAACCACTATTTCAAAGCCTTCAGCAGGCTGTGAAAAGTGCCTGCACTAAAGCGTGGCAGGTAAAAGATACCCAGAGACCACGCGTTCTCTTCCTTGGACTCGGACTTTGAGGAAACAGAGAGCTGAGCGGCACTTTACCGACATCAAACGTGTAAATGTGATCTGACATGGACAGTTTCACAGCAGCCGTCTTCCTTCATTCAGCGAGCAGCAAATTTGTTCAGTCACTTATTTGACAAAAGCCAAATGAAAGGAAGTATATTTATATCATGTATGTCAAAAAATTCAGAGCTGCGGTAAGTTTCAAGAAAGAAACAGTTGGTACAGAGTGTAAATATATTCACAGCTCCAATAGGATCCACTGACCCAAATGTTCCACTCAGGAGTCATCCCCACGGGGACTTTCCTGTCTAATAAATGGGAGGGCCAAGGATCACAATATCTGCTCGTTTCCAAACTCAATATTTGCACCCATTATATTGTAAAAATAAATGAATGAATAAATAATGGTGTGTAGTTGGTATGAACAAGCGGTTATGACTTTAATGATTTTACTTATTTATTAGTTCAGTTTTACATGTAAAGAATTCTAAATTTAAATTTGTATGCTTTGGTTTCCTCTGATATGTTTCTCTATTTTCCCTACACATTTTGTATTTCCTTACAATTTATGAATTTCATTATGGACACTAATTAACACAGCATTCGCACATTGTCTAAAATAGTAATTTCTTTTATTGTTATTCACTGCAGTGCAGTGACTGTACCGTCTAGTGATCACAGGACGTCATTTGATGAAATGGAATAATTTAGTTGGCTGGTTTTTCAGGACCCTGGATACCAATTCATTTCTTTGTCAGAGATTCTTCTTTTTAGGAAATTCTGCTATTGATCTTGAGGCTACAAAACCAATCAGCCTGTTATTATGTACCTGCTGTGTTCAGGGCATTGCTGTGTACAAGCTCTGGGCATGTTGTGAAAACTCATAAACACTCCCTTAGAAGGGGAATGTGTGGGGTGTGTGTGTGTGTGTGCGCGTGTGCAAAGAGGGAGGAGCAGGGTAGGTGTTGGATCTTGGGGCAAACGATGGCCATGCTGCTTTTGGTATATCTGCAGCTCAGGAAGGGGTGTAAGGCATGCATGCATTTGTTGGCATACTTTGCAAGAAGTCAGGACAGTTATATCCTGTTGTTAAGGTAATAGGTGTGTGTTAGTTTTACGATATTAGAATGACTAATTTTTAAGAAAAAATTCTTGGGAAAAATGATGCTATATTTTTTATTCACTTTGCCTCTTTCTCTTTTCATTGTTTTATTTATTTTTTCCTTTGGAAAACTTCACTATGATAGTCTTTTCTGCTGTCTGTTAACCTGTGAGGTGCAAAGTTTGCTCTTTCTGCCAATTCTGAAACCAGATGCAAGTTCTAGGAGTTCCCAAAATGACCCTCAGGTTTGATAATTCGACAGAAGGACTCAGTGAGCTCACTGAAAGCTGCTATACTCACAGTCACATTTGTCACTGGAAAGGATACAAATGAGAACCAGCTGAAGGAAGAGGCACAGAGGGGAGACCCTGAGATTGGTCCGAACTCAGAGCTTCCAGGCGTCTTGTCCTCGTTGAGTCATGGACAGTGTCACCTCCTCCCACCCATGACTTCTGACATATGCACAGCTTACTGCCAACCTGGGAAGCTCATCTGAGCCTCTGTGTCCAGAGATTTTATCGACATTTCATTACATAAGCATCATGGATTGAATCATTGCCCCATATGGTTGAACTAAGTCTTTACCTGCCCCTGTCCCTGTAGGTTAGACTGAAACCATGTTGCCTCAAGGCACCCCACTTGAGCAACCTGCTGAATATAAACGATTAGGTGTGGTCCCAGGGGCCCACGGTGAATAACAGACACTCCCACCACTCAGCAAATCCCAAGAGTTTAAAGGTCATCTCCTAGGAGCTATACTAGTCTTGGAAATCACATTTCTTACTGAATATTTTTGAATGTGGCTCAGCCATCCTACTTGTGTTTCTGTCCTATTGGATCACATGTTGCTGCACTAAAGAAGAAATCACATCACTTCTTATTTAAGAAACTCACCCCTCCGCCTGCCGATGCAGGGGACACGGGTTCGTGCCCCGGTCCGGGAAGATCCCACATGCCGCGGAGCGGCTAGGCCTGTGAGCCATGGCCACTGAGCCTGCGCGGCCGGAGCCTGTGCTCCACAACGGGAGGGGCCACAGCAGTGAGAGGCCCGCGTACCGCAAAAAAAAAAAAAAGAAACTCACCCCTTAGTTGTACTTCATGTATTTGACTTAATGAGGGAAGGTATATTCATAAGATACATCACTCAAACTTTGGTAAAACATATATAGTGATCAGAAATATTATCCCAAATATCATTTTAGGGGAGTAAACAGTCTGAATATTGGTAATACTTTAATATTTTTGCTTAATACTTCAAGTCATAATTTCAGTGTTTTGAATCTTACTGAGAGTTATGTATAGCAACAGCAAGTCTTTTTTTTAACGTTTGCATTCCTAAACATCACAATGATATTCTCTTCCCTTATTCCCATTTTTCCTCATCTTTTAAAATATATATTATTCTAAAAATAAAGAGAAATGTTAGAGACAGAGAAAAGAAACTCTTGTAATGACATGATCATCATTACTTAACCTTATATAGCACTTTACTTTTTAACATCTTTTAGCAAAGGCTAATTAGCCATCTTGAAAGTGGCTGACTTAAGTACAAATCTAAAAGAAAAAAGAAATGTGGAAATGCAATTTTAGAAAATTAACTCCAGTGTAGTTTTAATTTGCATTGTGTGTATGGGCTTGGGTGGATGTATGCAAATATATGAAAGCTGAAGTATGACTGCCAAAATCTATTTGGTATATCAAATATAAAAGGAAAGGGGAGGGGGAGGGGTGGAGATAGAAAACAGAAAAACTTCGACTTTATTTAGTACAGTTCATTGCTTTTCAAATGAAAAAAGGTAAAATTCAGGGAGGTCAGCAAATTATTCAAGATTGGCACTACTTAGCTATCATCTGTAGCTAAGTTTAATGATATACATCTTTCTACAAAAAAAACAGGGCCCAGTACTTGAAAATGTATTGGTTTTCACATGAATGGATTATCGATTCACTTGCATGATTTTCCAGGTCTGATGATGTCTGGGGATATTTTGTATGTATTATGGCCCAAATATATTTTTCTAAAACCCAGGAAGATCCGTGTCTGATGGTTTTTTCTGTGCATCCAGGTGTGACTCTGGAGTCGGACTCTTGCCTTGACCCAGGGATCCCTGTGAATGGGCATCGGCACGGCAGTCACTTTGGCATCCAGTCCACAGTGACCTTCAGCTGCAATCCAGGCTATACACTGAGTGACGACGAGCCCCTGGTCTGTGAGCGGAACCACCAGTGGAGCCATGCATTGCCCAGCTGTGACGGTAGGTGGAGCTCGGCACAGCAGCAAACCCGGAAGACGTGCATAGCGATTCTTTAAACAGTCTGGGTGGCATGTGTTTCGTGGGGTGGTAAGATATGACTGAAGTGGGCCTTCTATTTGAAAGCTTGTACACCTTAAAAATACGGCCATTTAGCATGTGAAGTTTACCTGGCAAATCTTCTCTATGAAGCAGAGCTTCTGTTTAGAAATGAAGAACATAAATTATGGGCTGGCCTTCAGTTTCATCCCCAGACACTCAAGCTTGTAGAGCTTAGTGATGCACACATCCTTACCCACGGTGTTTATTGAAGACTACGTGAGACAGCATCATGAGTATGCATGTTCCACCCTGTCAGACCTGATTTTCCTGTGAACCGGTCCAGGCATCAGACAACTTGCTCCAGCTCTGCACACCTGGACTGTGTTGCCACTGACTCTTCCCTAAGGCAGAGCTCTTCCCCAGGGGTGTGGGAAGTCTTTCCTCTGGAGATCCCCCCGAGTGGTTTTGTGTGTGTGTGTGTGTGTGTGTGTGTGTGTGTGTATGTGTGTGTGTGAGATACCACCCACTTCCCCTGTCTGCACAGATCTGCTTTTGGAAATCTCAAAATGAATAACATTCTTGTTGATTGTGTGTTACTGTATTATGCAGCTTTACACTATGCAGTTTATAGTTATAATAGCAAGATGGACTAATATGTTACTTGTGATCATTTGCGACAGTGTCAGGGATTTTGCCTTTGGCCATGAATATAACCACGTGGTTATATTCATGACCAAAGGCCATGAAGAATATACATATATAAATATATATAAAATATATCTGTTTTATATATATAATAGATATACATTCTTATATATATTTCCATATAAATATTATATATATTTCCATTTCCATTACTTTTTATAGACTTTAGGCATTTCCACTCAAAGATGATATATTGATATATTCATGAAAAACCTTGACTTCTTCAAAATGATTCACCAAAAATAACAGGGTTTAATGGGACAATTATGCTTGGCTACAGACCACTCAAGACCTTTGACCTTTGTCACCAGAGTATTAACCCAAACAATAACTGGTACTTTGGGAGAAAGACTGCAAAGTGCAGGTGGACAGCACACGGTGGTTGGAGGGTGTCTCAAGAAGAATGAAGAATCCACAAAACCAGGAGAGTGGAACACTGCCCTCTGGGCAGAAGCAGATGCAGGTTGAGCTCTCCATCTATGGGGCCAGCATATCAGAAGCCACAGAAGGAGATGCAACCTGACGTGAAGCATTAGCTATGCGAGGCAAGGGGTGAGCCCTGCTGGGGAGGGACCCCTAGGTGCATGTGCCTACTTTTACTTTCCTTAATAGGGATCTGAAAGAGTTCCAGTTTTGTGCAGAAGATAAGCTGAGACATTTTTCTTTTCCTGCCATAGGTTATAACTCTACTGTATCAGCTCCAGTATTTGCCTGGGGAGAATGTTGTAAGAACCCAAATAATTGTCATATTATGTTGACACCACTTTTCTACTTACCAATCTCAAATGAGCTGTTAATATAGAAATATGTATTGTAGCAGGGCAGCCTGTAGAAATGTAGAGGATTGTCAAAAGGTATATTCCTTACTACTCAGCCATAAAAAAGGGTGCAATATTGCCATTTGCAGCAACATCGGTGGATCTAGAGACTGTCATACTAAGTGAAGTAAGTCAGGCAGAGAAAGAAAATATCATATCACTGATATGTGGAATCTTAAAAATTGATACAAATCAACTTTACAAAACAGAAACAGACTCACAGACATAGAAAACAAACTTATAGTTACCAAAGGGAAAAGGGGAGGGGCAAGGGATAAATTAGGAGTATGGGATTAACAGATACACACCACTATATATAAAATAGATAAAAAACAAGGGGAAGGATTTACTGTATAGCATAGAGAACTATATTCAATATCTTGCAATAAATCATAATGGAAAAAGAATCTGAAGCTATACACCTGAAACTAACACAGTATTGTAAATCAACTATAGTTAAATCAAAACATATTTTAAAAGGTATATTCGAATTCCCCTTATATTCAATTCAATATTTCAATGAAAGAAAGTGGCAGAAATTGCCCAGGTGTACATAGGTGCATAACTGCAACGTGGACCACAAGCACCTTGGCCCCACGTTTGCCATACATGAGGATGTATCAGAGCCAACTGCTTCCTTCAAAGCAGGTGAAAAGGGATGAAGACTTGCAGACAGTAGTTATGAGTAAATTATTCTAGGAAGATGTGTCTCCTTATTTGCATTCTTTTTTATATTAGACCTTAAATAAACTCTAAAATAATATATCACCTTAACAAATATATAGAGAACCATAATATAAATGAATCTACCTATAGAAAATATCATACTTAATAGTAAACTATTACAAAAAGTCCCATGAAATTCAAGAACAACAACTTTCTCAGTATCAGAAATGTTATTTGACATTGCCCAGAAGATCTTAACTAAGACAGTAATTTAAGAAAATTATATGAATGATAAATGTTAGAAAGAGAATATAACCATTAGCAATAATAAGGGTTCAGTATGTGACTGCATTCAGGATAAACATAAATCAGTATATTTCCACAAAGAACATAACATATTAGAAGTATAATAAAATACATATATAGAAAATAAAACCCTAAAAACTGCCAGGAATATATCTAACAAGAAATATGAAGGCTTATATTTTTTAAAAATTAGAAAGTTACAATATAATACAAAAGAATAACCTAGAAATGGAAATACATATTATGTTTCTACATGGGAAAAATGAAATTTAAATGTACAGATTTTCTACAAATAGAGTTTAAAGTTCAATCAAATCTAATTAAAATTAATTTGGGTTTTTTGTAGAAATTTATAGACATTTAAAAATTAATCCAGAAGGGTAAAGTCTGCAAACAGCTAAGAAATGCATATTTTTAAGAAAGATAAGGAAGGGCTACACCACCTAGTATCAAAGAATACTGAAAATTAATGATTGATTAAAACAATATGAAATCAGTGCAGAAATACAGAAACAGATTAATGATACAACATAGGGATCCTAGTAACGTATCTGTGCCCATATAGGAACTTAATTTATGAAAATTATTCCAAATCAGCGAGAGGGGATGACATATTTAATAAATAATGTTGGTCAAATGGGATATCTGAGTGGGGTTTAAAATGTTAAAAAAGTAAATCAAAGTTACACATTAAAGATAGAAACAAAGATTCAAAACTTCAAATCATTATGTGACAATTAGTCAAATATTATTAAGACAACCTTTTATTGAATATTTATTTATTTACACAAATATAAGCTCAGTGAGTTTTCCCACAAGAAACATATCTGTATAAGATCAAGACCACACAGATCAGTAGATGAACGTGACCAGCACCCCAGGAGTCCCCTCCCAGTCACTGCCCTACAAAGGCTACTGCTCCCTTGATGCTCTAAAGATTCTATGTAAAGGAAATCATACAGGATGTGTACTTTGCTGTGTCCCGCTTCTTCCACTCAGTCATACACTTGTGACATCATCCAAGTCATGACATTTAGCTGCACTTCCTTCATTCTCGTCATCTATGTTTTATTGTATAAATATACCACCATGTTTTATTCCATGATACTCTGTATGAAATTTGAGTTATTTTGAGCACCCTTTCATGCTTTTTTGGCCAAGGGAATATCCTCCTCCGCGAAACACTTGTTTTTTCCTCCTATTTATACTGGGTCACATACCTTTTTCTTATTGAATTGTAAGCATTGTTTGTATATTTGGAGACCACTCCTTTGTTGGATCGACGCATTGTGAATGTTTTCTCTCACTCTGTCTCTGTCTTCCTCCTCTTCTTGATCTCTGTTTTTAAAATTTTAAAATCTTTTTATTGGGGTGTAGTTGCTTTACAATGTTGTGTTAGTTTCTGCTGTACAGCAAAGTGAATCAGTTATATGTATACACGTATCCCCTCTTTTTTGGATTTCCTTCCCATTTAGGTCACCACAGAGCATTAAGTAGAGTTCCCTGTGCTATATATAGCAGGTTCTCATTAGTTATCTATTTTATACCTATTACTGTATATATGTCAATCCCTATCTCCCAATTTATCCCACCTCCCCTTTACCCCCTTGGTGTCCATACATTTGTTCTCTATGTCTGTGTCTCTATTTCTGCCTTGCAAACAGGTTCATCTGTACCGTTTTTCTAGATTACACATATATGCATTAATATACGATATTTGTTTTTCTCTCTCTGACTTACTTCCCTCTGTATGACAGTCTCTAAGTTATGACCCAGCAATCCCACTACTGGGCATATAACCTGAGAAAACCATAATTCAAAAAGACACATGCGCCTGAATGTTCATTGCAACACTATTTACAGTATAGCCAGGTCATGGAAGCAACCTAAATGTCCATTGACAGATGAATGGATAAAGAAGATATGGTACATATATACAATGGAATATTAGCCATAAAAAGGAATGAAATTGGGTCATTGGTAGAGACGTAGATGGATCTTGGTCTCTTTTTGATGAATAGAATGTTTTCATTTTAAAGTAGTCTAATTGTTCAGTGAATTCATTGGTGGTTGGTGCTTTACAGGTAGTGTTTAATAAGCCTTGCTACCTGCAGCGTCATAATGATATTCTATTGTTTTCTTTCAGAAAACTTTAAAACTTTTAAAGCTTTATTGAGATATAATTAAAATTCTATAAACTGCCTGTTTAATGTTAAAAATTTAATATGTTCTGAGGTATGTATACATCCATGAAACCATCACTGTGATTAAGAACGTTTTCATCACCCCTGAAAGCAAACACTAATTTATTTTAAATTTCAAATATATACTTTAAATCCATCTAATTTTTTGTTAAGTTAATACGTAGTGTCTAGATCCATTTTTTTTCCCCAGTAGGGCTTTCCAGTTGAGACAGTGTTATTTATTGGAAAGATCATACTGTCTCTTCTCTGATGCACTATTTTGTCACACAAGTGACTATATAAGCATGAGTCATTGGTTTTGTCCTTTTGTTTGTTCCTTGAGAAATTTTACTTTTTAATTCTTGGAAAACCTTCTAAAGAAATATAGAAATAATAAAAACCATTTACATTTCACTATATACAAATTAAAAGTTCCATTAAAATTTTTAAAAGGTAAAAGAAAAGGGTCAGATTACAGAAAATAATTGCACTGTCCATGTAATATGATTCTAAATAACTGTGTCCTGTAAATGAATGGGAGAAGAACAACAACACAAACAAAGCAAGAGGTCTATGGGGGAAACACACACATAGGCGATTCACAGAAGTACACAAAAGGTCAAAAAATGGTTTAAAGTATGCCCATTCTGACTAGGAATCAGCAAAATGCAAATAAAACACAATAGTTTTCCTCCCCTGTTGCATTTGCAAAAAAAGTAGAAAGGTCATATTACTCTATTACTATATCATTGTGGGATTAGGGATCTGCATGTTCATTATACACTATTACTAGGAAACTTAAATAATAACACTCTTTGAAGGAAAGAAAAAGCAAGTCACAGAACAATGTGTGTCATGTATAGGAGCATGTACACATAAGTAATTACAGACACACTCACAGTATATGCATAGAAAGTGACTGGAAATAGATATTCTAAAGTTATAACTATAATGCTTTCCTTTGGGGAGATTAGTAGGCTATCGGGGAGAATGAAGAGAGACTTTTTTAGCTCTCCATTTTATGGTGTTATTTGAATTCTTATTACCTGTTTTATTTTTGTATTAGAACTCTAATAATAAAAAAGTAAATACAGTTCATGCTTATGACTACTAGAGAGTGTCAGAAGGCTACTAGCTACTGGACTAATGAAAAATTTGTAAAACTCGAGAATGTCATAAATATCAGTACTATACCAAAATATTTACTCCTTATTTAGACTTCTTTATTAACAACAGTTGTACTAAGAACACTAAGTATGGTAAGGGCCTAACCCTTAAAATACTTCAGTGTTATTCACACATAACTGAACATCAATCAATATATCACTTAATCCAAAATTTGTGATAAGTTAATCATATGACTAATTCTATTGAAATATTTACATTATATACAAACGCATGGCTTCATTGGATGTTATTGTGCAGTTTTAATTGTTCTTTTTGGACTAGAGCTAAAAATGGAATTTAGAAGTAGAGCACATATCAGCTGCTCTCTTTTTTACAACTTGAATTTGAGGTAGGCCAGTTGAGCGTCTACTAAAATGAGGCTTCTCCAGTGATTTTCATTGCAAACTTTTCAGCCTGAGCTGGAGAGATTGAAAATGTAAAGTCCTCTGATCATGACTCCACCACTCTACAGAGGTGGGAAATGGCACCTAGTTCATCATAGAAAACACACCAGTCCTCAAATTAGCTAGATTCTTGATTTGGTGAAGAAAACTGACAGGTAAAGTGACAGTCTTATCCTGACCCATCTGAGATTTTTCATTTTGACTTTGAATGGATTCTTCTCAAAAGAGAACAACATATACATGTTAAAATACTCTCTGTGTATTCTTGATTTAACACTGGCAACTTACTTTGTTTAAATATTTTAATAGCTATCCAAGATTATTTTCTACTTCCATCTAGCCAGCAACCTGGGCGTTTCATTACCTGAGTCACCCTCATCCGCCAAGGCCAGGTTGCCCTCAGCCTTCACCAGAATTCTTCTGGAATTGCTCCAAGTCGCCAGCACTACTAACTTTCCTGACATCCATTTCTCCTTATTTGCAGTTCCATAAAGTTTAACTTTAAAATGTATAATCTAATCTAATCATATATAGTCTTAGTTCATTTGGACTGCTATAACCACATGCTACAGACTGAGAGGCTTACAAACAACAGAACTTATCTCTCACTGTTGTGGATGGTGGTACTCCAAGTTCAGGGTGCCAGCATGACTGACTTTTTGGGAGGGCCCTTCTTGGGTTGCAGACAGCCATCTTCTCAGTGAGTCATCTCATGGTGGAAGGGGCAGGGAAGCTCTGTGGGGCCTCTTTTATCAGGGTACTGATCCCATTAATGAGAGTTCAGCCCTCATGACCTGATCACATCAGAGGCCCCACCCCTGATACCATCACATCAGGCTTTTTGATTTCAATGTGAGTTTTGAGGATACAAGCGTTCAGACCATAGTATATACATATATACACATGCACATTTAATCATTTAATACAGTCTTCTCAGTTTAAATTCAAGCTTCTAGAGAATAGGAATTGAAGAACTCATCTAAAATACAACCCTTGGGCTGGGATTCCAGTGATGAGTAGAAGTTCCCAAAGTAGCCAACATGCGAAGAAGCATTCTAGGCAGAGGAAATGAGCAAACTCACCTGAGTTGATTGACATGGAACATTCTGCAAACTCCTGCAGGGTTAGTGAAGGAGAGTGAATGGAAAATGAAGAGAATGATCAGAAGGAAATTATCTAGGAGAAATGGTGTGGCAACAGACTGCAAAGGGCCTTCTGTGCTTTGCAGATATCTGAGATGCTGTTTGTTTTCCATAGAAAATGCATTTTATCTTGTGCATTTTATCTATTGTTGTCTCCCAGTTTAAATTTATGTAAATTTGGAGTTTAACCTCTCTAATGAGATTGGTAACATAAACTATTTGCTTTGCTTATGCTTCATTGGAACCTATCTCAGCTAATAATAAATGTTTGATAAAAAGCTATTAATAAATCTGCAAACTTTGGGAGATTTTAGAGTTTGATACGAGAGTTTTAGTCAGTCACGGTTGACTGTTTTCATTTCACCTTAAGAACTGTTATTGTTGCCTTTGCAAATCGTAAGCAATCTCTTAAACCCCATGGGTTTTTATTGTGACAAATGATACATCAATAGCATATTTAAACCTTTAAAAATTCATAGCTCTCAGAAAGGAAAGAAGAAATCAGAATTATAATATTTCATATCACCCTGGAAAAAGGTAAACTCTATCAATATCTCTCACATCATAGCATTGCTGCATTTTTTTCTATTTATGCTTTAGATACTCAGGGTTTGAAGAAGCAAAGTGAACATTGCAATAAATTGACCTCCTTTTATTTGGTGAAAGACAAATGCAAGGAAAACTTTGGAAAAATTTCTTCATTAAATAAATATTTTTGTAAACCCTTTACCCTTTCCACAAGTATTTATTGGAAAACTACTGTATTTGTAGGCACACAGTTGACAAGTTCATAATCTATTAGAATAGACAGAAGAAATACTTATTTTTTTAAGTCATCCAATGAAGTAAATGCTTTATTAGACTCAGGAAAAATGATTGAGAATAAAGAGATAAAAAATTTGGAATCTTGAAAGGCTTTGAAGGCAGCTTTCCTGATGCATCTTTAATAGTAAGGTTGAGAGGAAAGAAAAGATTGAAAGTGAAGAAATAGTAAGAATCAGGCATAAAGGCATAAAGAGGGCCTGGAGGATTTGGAGGATAGAAATGTATTTGCTGAGAGTAGATGCTGATCAAAGGTAGTTCAGAGGCCTTTCATGCTAGTCCTGTGAGCACGGCCCCAATTCTGTGGGTGAGAGATTTGAGACTGCCCTGTTCTGTGTTCCTACGGGGGGGCCCCAGGGGTTTCTTTGAGGTGGAACCGAGGACAGTGGCAGGGCTGAACAGCTCTGATTATCCCCGTCTGTTATTGTAGGGTTCCCTGTAAGAGTTCTTTTGAGGAAAGGATTCCAGTATAAATGAACGAATGAATAAAATCAATGACTTCTGTAGGGCATGGGGAGTCCACGAATAATTTGAAATGGAAAGTAACCCCATTAAGTTTTTGCTTTAAGTAGAACTTTATAGTAGTTTAAGGAAGTAATGGGGAAAGAGAAAAGAAACAAATCCGACAGTGTACCGACCGTATGCTTTCTCGTGTTAATCTCTTCAAGGAAGAGACAAGAGTAAGGGAGCAGGAAATCAGACAAAAATGACCCGAAACACGCCAGTTACAGGGCGTTGCACAAGTGGGGAGCGGATGGAGGCGTCATCGTGGAGATGCGGCTGGTGGCGGGGGGGAAGGGACCCAAGGGTGTCATTCTGAGATACTTAGCCAGCTGTCTGTAATTCCGCTGCGTTTGAGAAGGAAGTCAGGGCCGGAAACGTGAGTCTGCAAGCCGCCAGGTGTCCGGTTAGAGCAGGTGGCGCAGGGCAGCCAGTGTTTTCCAGGGAGAGAAGAGTCCGCCACGCCTGGGCCCTCCGCCCGCACCGCCGCCTCCGCGTGCAGGAGCCTCAGCTCCTGCCTCCTCCAGTCCAGGCGGCGCGGACGCTTACAAACAAGCATTAAAGCCACGTCGTTGGTTCTTTGAAGCAATGACTGCCCTGTTTGCAGACTTGAATTCATTGGAAGACTTTGTGCAGGAGCCGAGACGGTGCCGGGGCAGGATGGGAATGATAGAAGTTGATAACTACAGAATCCATAGTGCGAGGGCTGTACTTAACAGACCACTAGGAACCTAAGGACCTTACAGTAAATTGGCAGCCACTACCCTGTCACAGAGCAAACTGTTAACACTGGGCTGACTCTGACCGTCTACCTTCCCTCCATCCTTTCATGGCTTACTCAGTGTTCATCATCCTGGGAGTGAACAACTGCGGGGCCGTGTGTCCATCACTTTGCTGCTTCGCCAGCCTCACCGTACTCTCATCACCTAGACTGCCTTTGAGTTTAGAGAACAAGATTCTTGTTCTTAGAATAAGTCATTCTTCGCTATATTTTTATAAATTATTTGCCTTGCCCACTAGAAAGTAAACTTTTGAAAAACAGGACTTGTCTGTCTTTCATAAGAATATCCCAGGTTTTAGTCTTTTTATCTACACCTGCATTCACAGTGTTGAGATGATGTCATCTTTCTACCCCTCGGTCAGACCTCTCTCATGGGATTGAGACTTGTGTATCCAATTGCAACACCAACCATTCTACATGGATGTCTAGTAGGCCTCGAGCTCGTGTATCCAAAACTGAACTGATTTACTTTCAAAACCTGATTCTCCCAAAGTTTTTCTGCATCTTCAGTTTTTCACACTTAGCCTTAAAACCTCACAATCATCCCCAAATCTTCCTTTTTCTTCATGGCACCCACATCTCACTGACAAGAAAATCCTATTGGCTCTACCTTCCAAATATGGCCAGGTTCTGACCACTTCCCACCACCTCTGCTGCTGACGTTCTGGTCCAGAATCTTGTCTGTTTCACTCTCTGCCAACCACATCCTCACACAGCAGCCTAGCGCTCAGGCTGAAGTCCGAGTTGGCCCGAGTCATCCTCTGTACAGGAGACTCGGGTGGTCCTTCATCTCACTGAGACACATGCCAAGGTCTGGACGGGATCTGCCCCTTTAAACCTGGCTCCCCTGAGCCCTCCATCCTTACCCTCTCAGACCCGTCGCCCTCCCCCCAACCCAGCAGCCCACTCTAGCTCTGGGCCTTTGTCTTTGCTGTTTCCTCTCCCCCCAAGTTTTTTCCCAGATTATCAAGTACTTCCTTCTTCTGTCTCAAGTCCTTCTTCACAGGCCACTTCCTCAGTAAGGCTTCCCCCCGACCCCATTTATGCTGCCCCCAACTCCACACCCATCTTAGAATATCCCATTCTTCTTTTCTTCTTAGATTTCTTCTCTGGCATGCATCATCTTCCAACATGGTATAGACTCAGCTCTTCATATCATATTCTCTCTTCTTCAACTGGAATGTATACTCTGCCAGGGCAGAGACTTTTGTCCATTTTGCTCATAAATAGTGGGTGCTCAGTAACTATTTGTGAATAAACTAATTTTAAATGCTATGTTAATGTTACCATTTCCATAAGAAGATGAATCAATGTAATTTTAAGATGTGAACACTTTAAACTGTTAAATTATTCTAGAACTCATTTTAAAAGTTTCTATTTTGCTGATTTTTACCTAGCTCTTTCCATTTGGTTTGCATATTCAAAGATATTATCTGTTTTCTTAAAATTACACACTGACTGAGGATGATGAGAAAAATCACGTCTTCTACAAATTAGCTAATTCTTTTGCAAGTATTATTCGTGGACCTAGCTTTTATGACACACGGTTCAGGATGTTCATATTGCAACAGACCCTTGAACGATGCAGGGGTTAGGGGCCCAGAGGACCTGGAGACTGAATCACAGCTGAACCTGAGTCACCTTTCCTACCCCCAGCCTCCCCCTGTACTGATTCCATCAGCTTTGATTCCTTTTTCAGTTCAGCTCTAACATTCTGAAAATCTTGATAGGACTTAAGATATGAAAGAAAAGACAAACATCCACTATTCAAATGTTTGCAAAATTAAGGCATATAGAATTTATTCAAATTTTAAATTATTGATATATTAAAGCTCTAATAATAATTATCATTAGCTAACGCCTTGGGTATTTGATACATATGGGGCCCTGTAAATTGTGTTCTACAAAGGCAATCATTATAAACACCTACCCTAAGAGATGGCTTTTAACACTATTTTCACTTTCAAGGTAAGATACCTGTAAAGGAGGGAGGGCAAACCACTTGCCAAAGATCACAGAGCCAGAGACGCATCAGCATCTGAACACATTGCTTTCTGACATCAGGGTCTGAGCACTTAAACCTCCATATTGCACTGATTCCCTAAATGTCGTGACTTTCCCCTTCGAGTGATTATGTATAACTTTCTTTTTCTTCCTTCAAAAATGAGTCTCTGAGGCATATTGAAAAGGGCATATATTGATGTGAAGGATTTAAACTTAATGAAATGCTACTGAGAAGACCAGCAGCTCTAGAGAAATGGAATCAATAAGGTATAGATAGAGATGCAGATATAGATATAGGTATATAGATAGATTTATTATAAGGAAGTGACTCACGTGATTATAGAGGCTTTCAAGTCCCAGATCTGTAGTCAGCCAGTTGGGGCCCAGGGAGGCCAATGGTGTAAATTCCAGTTTGAAGTCCAGCAGCCTCAAGACTCAGAATGAGCTGATGCTTCAATTCTAGTCTGAAGATAGGAATGAAGATGATGTCCCAGTTTGAAAGCCATCAGGCAAGATGTGTTCCATCTTAGTTTTGAGATGTTCAGCCTTTCTGACCTCTTCAGGCCTTCAGCCTGTTGGACGAGGCCCACGCCCACTGGGGAGGGCAACCTGCTCTACTCAGTCCACCTGTTCCAGTGTTCATCTCATCCAGGAGCATCCTCACAGACCTACCCAGAATAATGTCAGATCAAACGTCTGGGCATCCTGTGGCCCAGTCAGGTTGACACATAAAATTAACTGCCACAGGAGGCTTCTTCTTCAGCTGTTTTACCTTAGCCTGTCTGATTTTTCCAGGTTTTGTACTGTTTAGGACACTGTATATCAACTGGCATATTTCAAGTAAAATAACGTTGTTGTTCCATTTTATTTTACATGGAGGTGATCTTAAATATTCTTTTAGTCTTTGTGTAAATTAAATGGCACTTTAAAAGTATTTTGTGTAGCAATCATTGTGAAACTTTAATACTACAATGATATTTCCTTATTATTTTAAGCCCTCTGTGGAGGATACATCCATGGAAAGAGTGGAACAGTTCTTTCTCCTGGGTTTCCAGATTTTTACCCAAACTCTCTAAACTGTACATGGACCATTGAGGTATCTCATGGAAAGGGTAAGGATATTACATAGATTTCAAATATACAAAATAACTAGATACAAACATGGGAAGAAAGAAAAAAATATTCATGTGTGAACAAATAAGATAACTAATTTCCTCATGTATATTTTGATTGCTAATTTTGATTTTTAATAAGATTTTAGAAGAAAAATGGTCTTTAAATTATTGGTGCTTTCAAGCAGAAGTAGATTTCTTGTTTTATTCTGTATTGATCAGATGACTTGAATTTATGCTTGTGAACATAAGCTTGAAAATTAGGTGTAATGGTAAGGAAAAGAGGCATGCGTTAAATAAAATATGACTAGTGCTTAAGTAAAGGGAAATAAGAAATTATCTAAGCTTCTCATTTCTATGATAAATCTAGGATACATTTTTATACTTGGCTTGTGTTCTAAGTGTACCCAGTATTATTACATATAATGAATAATTTATCTTCACATAATCCAGTGTTGATTTATGGAGTAGATTTCATTATCCTCATTTTATAAACAAGTGGAGTGAAAACCAGAAACATTTGAATTTTGTGTAAGAAATACAGTTTACAGACATTGGATTTGGGACTATAGTCTGAGTCTTTTTCGTATGAGTAAACTTGTCATTTTCAAGAAGATAATTTGGAATTTTTCTCACATAAACATTATGTAGATTTTGTCTTTCCACTTAAATTTGAGCTCAACTTAATGTTAAATTGACATGTTTTATTATATGCACTATCTTACACTCCGCCATCATGAATACATGTTAAGAAAAACTTGGCCTTGAAGGAAATTAAGAATAAACAAATAATGAGCAACCAAGGTTTTGTCATCATGAAAATAAGTATTTGTATTAAAAAGGACCTAGTCATGGTTAAATTTATTCATTATGTATAGGAATTCAGAAATAATACTTTGTGGGTATAGTTACAATGAGAACACATGCACAAGGGATCACATAAAACTATCATTTCAAAATGGTCTTTGCTCACTTGTGTAAGTTTCAGTATTAGACCTCCAAGCCTAGATTTTCTAAAGGACACGTGTTTACTATAAATGGGAAAGTGATCTCGTCCTTCGCTCCTCAGGGGCAAATGCTTTCCCTAAGGGGGTGCAAACAGTCCATTATGACCCTCCTGCCGAGTTTTATTATGCATTTATATCTGGACCTGTTGATACAGCTGTCTCTATATCCCTGTGTCTAACCTTTATCTGTATCTGTACTTATATATGCTGAAGCATTTGTTTTTTCTGTTTATTCCTTCTTCTACCCATTCTCTGTATTTTTCTTTCAAACTTCAAAATTAAGGTTGCATTTTAAGATTTTCTTTTGATTCAAGACTTTTATGTCTCTAAGCCCAGAAGAAATTCTTTTCCCCAACTGTCAACTCTGCCAATGCCCCCCTTTACCCCCCTCTCTCCCTCTCTCTGTCTCTCTCTCATCTCTCTCTTTCTGTCTCTCTCTCTGTGTCTTTCTCATTACCTCCATCTCTCTGTCTCTCAGGGGTTCAGATGATCTTCCACACCTTCCACCTGGAGAGCTCCCACGACTACTTACTCATCACAGAGGATGGGAGTTTCTCGGAGCCAGTGGCCAGGCTCACAGGGTCGGTGCTGCCTCACACCATTAAGGCAGGTTTGTTTGGAAACTTCACTGCCCAGCTTCGGTTTATATCAGACTTTTCCATTTCCTACGAGGGCTTCAATATCACGTTTTCAGGTATGTTGGGGTCTTCTCTGGCAATACTTGTACTGTTTGTGTGAGCGAGTGTGTGTGTGTGTGTGTGTGTGTGTGTGTGTGTTTACACGTAAATGGCCGCCCATTGAGAAGCTCTAGTTGGGTGGAGGAGGAGTTGAGATGCAAGGGCAGCGGCCTGGCGTCCACAAGACACCATGCCTCACATTGACTGTAAATTCTCATCCCCCCAAATTTGCTAATATCACTATCTCTTCAGTCTCTCTTGTCATCAGTTCTATCAAAATCTCTGAGGAAGCTGTCCTTGTTGGGAGACATACTCAGAATCAGCTGTGGTCTGATTATTTTGAATCGTACCTTCCAGGAGATGCCATACTTGTACTGAGAACCACCTTTAGAGTGAAAAAAAGTATGAACACATGCAGTCGAGGATGAGCTTCTTGTTGACTTTAATGCCATCATACATGGCAGCAAAATTAAGAAACATTTTCACTTTTAATTATAAAACATAGATAATATTTGTGAGGGATTTATGTTGTTTCAGGCATTATTTGTATGGGTTAAATTGTTCAATTTGAATGATGCTAAGAATGGTATTAAGATATTTCTTTCTTAATTCCATGACTCCCAGCACACAGCTACAAGCTACACAGCTACAAGGAGTCTTTTGATTACAAAAGTCAGAGTGCAGCTCTGAAGCTGACTCCTTTCGTAAACTCCCTAAAAAACAAGGAAGCAAACAACAGAAACAACAAAACACACTTTTCTGGGTCTTTGTAGCTCTTTGGGGCAGTTTTAAAATATTTTTAAATATTAAGATTAAACTGGCATCACTTTTTGAACATGCAGAACAATTCATTTGGTCACAACCAGTAGAAGACAATCTATAAAGCTTACACAAGGAATCGCTTTCATCAAGACTGTGTCACACACATGCTCAGACAGTCTTTTTAAAGACAAAATACACCTTTGATTGCAAAGCTGATTCCCAAGGAAACGTATTCTTTAGATATGCTAAAGGAATCATTTCATCTGAAGGCACGTTGCCTTGAAACTGGGCTGTGAACAATTGCCAGTGACGCTAACACAATGGAGTTTATTCTTTGTGCCCAAATAAGTAACCACTTTATTATGCAATTGAAGCATTTACCCTTTTGGAGACTGTTCTGATATCTGTACAAAATCAGTATGCTGTTATATCCGGATTTTTTTCCTTGTTAGTCCAGTTTATTTCTGTCTTTTCTAGAAGGTTTATTAAAGGGTCATTTCTCAGTTATGTCTCCCAGTCAGTGTCGCCGTAGATACTAATGGAAATATGGGGGGAAAGGGCTCCTTATTCAAGTATGTTTAGGTCGAGCCGTCCACCCTCCCTGGTCTGTCTTGAGTGTCCGCTACTGACTGCTCTCTGTGTACACTTACTATTCCAGCCTTCCTTCTCCATGCCTCCTATGATACTACTTTTTGGGGGATTTTTTGGTTTTGTTTTTTGTTTTTGCGGTACGTGGGCCTCTCACTGTTGTGGCCTCTCCTGTGTGGAGCACAGGCTCTGGACGCGCAGGCTCAGCGGCCATGGCTCACGGGCCCAGCCGCTCCACGGCATGTGGGATCTTCCCGGACCGGGGCACGAACCCGTGTCCCCTGCATTGGCAGGCGGACTCTCAACCACTGCGCCGCCAGGGAAGCCCTGATACTACTTTTTGAATGCCAACTTTCTGTGAATTCACATAGTTTCCTGGTCATTCTCTTCAAAAGATGAGAATCTGGACAACTTAGTGCCTTTACAGATGTGGTTTCCTCTTCATTCAAAACCCTTCTTCAGGGACTTCCCTGGTGGCATAGTGGATAAGACTCCACGCTCCCAATGCAGGGGGCCCAAGTTTGATCCCTGGTCAGGGAACTAGATCCCACATGCGTGCTGCAACTAAGAGTTCACATGCCACAACTAAGGAGCCCGCCTGCCGCAACTAAGACCCCACACAACCAAATAAATAAATAAAATGTTAAGAAAACGAACCCTTTTTCATTCCTCACCAGGCAAAGCTGCATGCAGATCAAGCACTGCCTGTTGCTCGCAGTCGTCTCCTCTTCCTTGAGCAGAATTGTGTTCCCCCTGCCTTCCTGTAACACTGTTTATATACCAAAATTGTGTGTCTTCCAACTTTATCTTTCCATATTTGTATCCTTCATGTGTCTTCTCCCGTTGTTGCACCATCAGTGCCTGGGAAAGAGTACAGAGTGCTCATTCTTTTATTTAGTTATTTATTTTTAATTCAGTGAGTGTTTGCTGAGCACCTACAAGGTACCAAGAATTATTCTAGGCCCTGGAGACACAGTAGGGAATAAAACAAAGGGCCTGCCTTCATAGAGCCTGTAATCCAGTAGGGGAGATAGTAACAGAGGATGCTATCAGAAAGAATAAAACAGTGAAGGAGTTAAAAGATGCTGACGTGTAGAGAATTGCCACGGTAGGTCTATCTGATAAGCTGACGCTTGATTTCAAAGAAGTCAAAGAGCAGGCCAGGCTGCTACAGGGGACGTGGTCCTCAGAAGAAGCAAGAGCAGCAGTGGGAGTGTGCGGGCAAGTTTAGGGTTAAAGAATGAGGTGGCTGTGGTCAGAGCCCAGTAATTGAGAAGGTCATATAAGTACCTTGGCTGTGAATTGTGTTATGCAAAGCCACTGGAGGGATTTGAACAGGGATGGACATGATCTGACCGTTTTCAAAACTCATTTTAAGTAACATCCAACGTTAACACAGGGTCTTAGGTAAGATGCTGTTACACAGTAAGCCCCACAGGAGACAGCAGAAGGTGAGGCTGCGGGGTTGGTGCTGGAGTGAAGTGGACCAGGTCAGCTGGGATCGAATGTGTCTGAAATACAGACAGGGGTCAAGGTCTTCGTCTCTGTGAATGAGGATGCCACGCTTCACGTGGCAAACACGGGGACTGAAGCAGGTTTGGGAGGAAAAATATAAAATTTTGCTTTGGGAAATTGTAGGTATATATCCAAGAGGGGTTGTCAAGAGTCTTGAGTTCACAGAGAGGGTCAAGTCAGGAAAAAAATAATTGAAGTTCATCAATAAACAGACAAAATTTAAAGACGTGGGGCTGGGTAAGCTGGGAAATGAGTGTAGCTGCACAGAAAGAAGGTACTAGGTTTTGGCTGGGGCAGGACATTTTGGTGCAAAGATGAGGACTATTCAAATCATGGACTGAGAAGGTGGGACCCTGAGCTAGGAGGAGAGAAGGGATAACCCTCCAAGGAGGAAGAGGGCTTCCACTGTGTAAGTAGGAGGAGGCAAGGCTTGGTGAGCGGGCTCACAGGGGGAGGCCGCGGTGGTTCTGGTCTGGAAGCGAGCCCGCTGGCGGGTGGAGAGGGACTGGGAAGAGGTGCCGTGGAAATAGAACGTGGAGCGCCTCTGAGGAACTGGTGCCGGAGTTGCCCCACCAGGCGTGGCGGCTGTGGTTGTCATGAGGTCATGAGAGTGGTTTTTATTCGGTGGATTGCTGTGTCGCATTCTTATAATGGGCCCTGGAACACATGTCTGTGTGCTCATGGGAATGAGACTAGAGAATTGATGAAGAAAAATAGAGTAAGTTATAAGAACAAAATCTTTGAGTCCGGGAACTTGGAATCCTGAGGGCAATACATTTTTCTTCTGCTGGATGCCTAACTGGAAACGTATGCTGTGCAAATACACACTGTGTAATAGCCCATAAGTGACAATTGACACAAGAGGACCTTTATGTGACCTTGTGTGGGAGGGTGGAACTAATCCACACCTCTAATCTCACGGTGTTGGATCAGGCTTCCTATTTCAGTAGGTATTTTTCAGAGGACATCAGTCAAAATATGAAATAAAAATATACACAAAGAACCATACGATTACAGTGTTTTTCTCTATAATACAATAGATCTAGCACAAATAATAGCAAACTGTTCTCTTATTTGGCAAGAGTTTTCAATTGCTTTTAAAGAAATGACAGCAAAGATGTGATTCGAGTTGAGAGTATACAGTCTATTAGGAGGAGAATGGCTTCTGTCAGATGAAGATAAAGTTCCCTGGATTGTGACAGCTTTATTTTACTATTTCCTAGAAAGTCTACCATTATGCTTTGGTATGACAAATAAATATTTGTTGAGTTGAATTGAATGATATTACCTTTTTTTTTTCCTTGCTGGGTCATACTAAAAATAGGTCAAATTAATGAGTATATCTCCAGAGTGGTGAGAGTAGTTTGAATATGTTAGGGATCCAGAATAGAGTTTTTACCTAAATGAAAAACAGGAGAAAGACAATGTAGAAAGCGTGGAGCTCAGATGTTGACCAATAAGTTGGGTGAGATGAGGGAAAAACTGGAGCAGAGATTTCCTCTTCATACAGGGTTGGGATGCCAGTGATGAAACTTGTGGATGATGGGAATAGAAAAGATGGATTAAAATTGAGAAATATTGGGGGAGATGATGGTTTGGATTTAATATGTTCCTTGAGAATACAGAATCGACATTTTAGAGTCAGAACTTGAAAGATAGTAGTTGGCAATCAGAAAGCAAAGGCAGTATCTTTTCAGATGAACTAGCACAGTTTCCCCACCACCATAGGAAAAACTTCCGTCTCCCACTCATTGCAATAATGCTCATCCTTTAATTGACGCTTTAACCTCTTTGAAGCTCTTTCCACCATTCAAACCCCCTAATGGTGGCCCACTGTTTGATCCTGTTTGACTAAACACTGGGCATTACACGCTGAGAACACAGCAAGAAGGATCAACAACACACTGAATGATGGCCCATGAGACCCATGACAACCAGAGTGCAGTTGTACCCATATATAGAGATTTGAAAGAGTTGGTACTAAAGAATGAGACAAATACAAAATGCTGTTATTAGTACTGTTATTTTGGACATTTAATCCCCAAATGCAGCAATACACCAGACATTATTCTTTTTTTTCTTTTTAACTAAATTTAGCACTTTCTTCCTGGGTAGTTTACAGAAATTTCTAGCAGGATCCAGAATATTTTTCATTACGCATCAATAAAACATGGTTTATAAATTGAAAAATAGACGGGAAAAGGTTTTGCTATTCCATACTGAGGTGTATTTTAGGGGTGAAATTGGTTATGATAATCTTTCCGCCCTGTGAAAAAACCCTGTGATACTGCTTTTAGTTTGTTCTCCATTGGGTCTTGTTTATCCAAAGCACCTTTAAGAGGACAGTAACTGATTTTAGCAATTAGGAGTATCACTAAAATAATTTCATAGTGTTAAAGTGACAGTTTTGAGTGGGTCATGTTATTATAATGTTATACATTTATTTTTAAAAATACTGTATTCCATTTGTCATGAGAAAACTCACAGTACAAAGGAAGACAACCCATGTGACAGTTACAGCAGAGCTGGGGGGGGAATATATATATATGTTTATTTTTTAAGTAATAGCACCTTTTTATTCTTGCTAAATAATTTTTGAGTATTTAGCCGGGTTCCCACGAGTGCACTCTGTCTCTTCATGTCTCAGAATATGACCTGGAGCCTTGTGACGATCCTGGCGTCCCTGCCTTCAGCAGGAGAATCGGTTTTCACTTCGGAGTTGGAGACTCTCTGACGTTTTCGTGCTTCCCAGGTTATCGCTTAGAAGGCGCAACCAAGCTCACGTGCCTGGGCGGGGGTCGTCGTGTATGGAGCGCATCTCTGCCAAGGTGTGTGGGTAGGTGGTCACGTGCTTTCATTTCATTCCCCCGGGGGGCAGGGCGGTGCGGTCAGTGGTCAGCGTGCAGGAACCTGCCGGCAAGGGAGACAGGAGGCGGGCACTGGGCGGGCGCTCCGCTCCCCGGGGAAGCGGATGAGGGGCCTCTCTGGGCTGTGGTTACCTCATCGGTGAAGCCAGCCCCTTTCAGCCCCAAGACGCCCTGGCTGAAGAGGAGTGAAACTGAAGCATGTGTCAAGCATATTTATGGAGAAGAAAAAAAAATATGTATACACACACACACACACACACACACACACACACTATACCTGGGACAAAAGACAAAAGCTAGAAGCCATGCTGTATTAACACAACCTTTGACAATTCTGTTGCTTAAAAGCAGTGGTATCACCTGGTATAATGATGGGGACAATTTAAAATACTCGTTTTGTTGTTTTTTTACACTTTAACTCTGATTAGATGATCGTGCATACTCTCGCAAAGTGGGCGTTGTAGACATTTTAATGCTGAATTAGCTTTTTCACAGTGTTCTTGAAGAACTCAAGAGGTCATTCCAGAGAGTAATAGGAATCTTCATTTAGGTACTTGAAACTAGGCACTGTGCTAAGACAGAATTAAGATGCCCATTCAGTGGGGTATATTTATTGTTAATCTGAACCTGTGCTGCTGTAGGGAGTTCCTCAAATCGTGGTGGCTCAGTTTAACTATGGAATCTTGGCCGCAGGTCTAGAGGGTCTGGTCATCAGCCCCAGAGGCAATATCTGGTAACTGTCACTTGGCCATGTTGCTCAGCATGTAAAGGGCGTACAAGCTGTCCTTTAAAGTCACAGAAACTGGCTAATGTAGCATTATGACATTTGTCTAGTGATGAACCATGGACCCCCTTAATTGTGAGCCTTCTGAGTCCTTGAGGCACCTGTGATCTTACCAGCTGATAAACTAGAGGCAGGTGGGAAAGTTGTGAAAATAAGATTTCATAACCCATAAAAATGCTAAGTTGTTAACTTAGTAAACCAGATTTTTCTAATGCACAGAATCTCTTCAGTTATTTAGGAATATTATGTGGTTCAAAAGTTAATATACTGTCTTTTTGTGTTCCAGTGTGCCATAGATAGTAGGATAGTGAGGACTTCATTATAGAAAAATTACACAAGTGAACAAGAATCAAATCATCTTTATCTCTTGCCAGGGCACATATCTGATCTTTCTATGATGTGGTTTTCTCCTAAAACAGTAGTTCTCACTTTTTTTTTTTAGTTATGATTTTTATTTGAGATTTGGATGCCAATTTTGAACACTATCTCAAGAAAAAAAGATACAATATTTTCTAGATGATCCTAGATGTTCCCAGAGTTGCCTAGAATCCATATGCCCCAAATTGGAAATTACTGAGCAAGATAGTTTAAAATCTGGGGGAAAAACTCCCAACTCGATGAAGTCAAAGCCTTAATCCACGTATGTAACATTGTCTATTGATTATAATATTCCATTTGCATTATTCTATTATTTTGTCTAGATTCATTATCTTTACACTCTTAGTCTTGTTATTTGGGGTTTTACACTGTTGCCTAAAGTATAAAATGAGGAGTAACTGGGGTTGAAATAATGTTTATTGAGCACTGATTCTAGACCAGCACTGCTCTGAGCTCTCTCCATGTGTTATCTTATTTAATCCCCCAGACACCTCTGTGAAGTAAGCACTATTATTGTCAGTTCCATTCTACAGATGGGAACACTGAGGCACAAAGAACTTAAGGCCTTTGCCCACCGGCACACAGCCAGCGAGATTCCAACACAGGGCACCTAAAACCAGGCCTTTCAGCCCTGCTTTGCACTGAGAGAATGGCCTGGCGGGGCCGTTCTGTATTTCACCTCTTTTATTTCACCTCTTGTATTTTACCTACTGCTTCCTGACTTTCCTTCCAGCCCATCTGGCCACAAGAGACCTTTAAATAAACATGTTAGTAAGGCACTAAAATCCACCAGGTGACCCACGTGGCACCTGGGAGTTCTCATTTCTCCCTTTCTCTCATTCTCCACATCGGATTAGTTGCTAGTTCTGAAGATTCTGCCTCTCCCCAGCTCTCCAGGGAGGCTCCCCGCCCATCCTCTCTGCCCAGCCTTGCAAAGGCTCTCAGCTTCACATCCCGAAGATGCTCCCCACCTCCAGGACAGCGCCAACCACTGTTGCCGCAGCCCCCAGAGTGATCTGTCCGAATTCAGAACCTCACAAATTCATCCCCCTTAACAGAACCCATGAATCAGCTCCCATAATGTGCAGAACAAACCTTCCACTCGCCGGGGACGCAGGCCCCTTATTCACTGGCCAGACTCTCTGACGTCTTGCCCAGCTCACTCGACCTGAAACTGCCCTGGTTCTCTCTTATGCTCAAGCCTCTCCCTACACTGCTCCCTCATTTGCAACGTGCACCCCCTTTTCTGCCAGGCTGACTTTCTCATTTTGGAACTCACCTCCCATGTAAACTCTTTCTACCCGCTTACCCACCGGCTGGAGAGGGACCCTCCAGGATAACCACTGTACTCCAGTAAACTTGTCTTCCTATTTCTGTCTCTCCCGTTAGGCTGACCTTTCCTTACAGTGGAGGCTGCCTAGCCCTAAATCCAGCTCTGTGCCTTATTCAATACATGTTTGTCAAACAAATAAACATTATTTCTGTTGGAAGCTCCTATCTTGATCTCAAGGTTTGATTCATTAGGACGCTGTGTCTGTCTTTCTTCCTGTAAAACCATAGAAATAAGAATAATCTATCCCTAGACCAAAGTTGCAAATCCAATCCAAAGATCACAGGTGACCCTGGAGGAGTGCCAAGTGGAATGCTCCTTTCCCTTTTTCTAATAAACATCTGGTGGTAAATAGAAGTTCTAGTGAACACCTGGGCTGAGAAGCGGCCCTGTGAGATGAGGGGCATTGCAAAGCCTCGGTAGTATTTAGGGGGGTAAGTTCTTCAGCAACAGAATTGGAATCCAGATTAGCATGATGAGTAGGCAGATTGAGAGTATAGATTTTCATCTACTGTGTTACTATCAAATAGTAAATTAATATCCCCAATAAAATATTTATTGATACAGAATATTTATTATTGCTTACAAATAATATGGTTAGTGCTATGGATGTGGACTTCCAGCTTCCAGAGCTGTGAGAAATAAATTGGTATTTGTTTTTTTTTTTTTTTTTTGTGGTACGCGGGCCTCTCACTGTTGTGGCCTCTCCTGTGTGGAGCACAGGTTCCGGGCGCGCAGGCTCAGCAGCCATGGCTCACGGGCCCAGCTGCTCCACGGCGTGTGGGATCTTCCCGGACTGGGGCACGAACCCGTGTCCCCTGCATCAGCAGGCGGACTCTCAACCACTGCGCCACCAGGGAAGCCCTAAATGTTATTCTTTAAGCCTCTTGTCTGTGTTCTGTTACATCACCCAGAGCTGCTAAGACCATCTCATGGGTTGATGCTTTTGTACAGAAGAATTAACTGAAAAATCAATTGACTCCTTTCTATTTTGTTCATTTAATTTTAATAAGTTTAGTTCCATTACAAAACTCTCAATGACAATTCAATTTTAATTACAGTTTCAGGAGGTTCTTTATAAAAAAGAGCAAATGATTCATTTTAAGGGAAATTATATTCATTCATCTTAAAATCACTTTAAATGGATTATCGGAAGAACTGAAACTTGATCCATTTAATTGCTCTAGGCATGGAGATTTGCAATGGATGTCTGAAATCAAGTTCAAAGAATTTCTGAAATTCTGATGATTTACATTTTGTAATTTTCTGAGCACCTGCTTTTTACCGTTTGTTGTATTTCACTTAGTTATCTCCTGTGGGACAGCGTCTCAGGCTTTAGTACACCTTCCTCAGTCTTCTTGACACGTTTCAATTCTTGCATTTGGAAATGTGTTGCATTCGTCTTTGTGCACTAGTTGATTTAATTCGAAATAAATTTAAGTCAGTTGCCTGCCTCAGAAACAGGATCCCAATGCAGGCATTCCTGTTCCACGGCAGGACATTCTGTGAGACATTGAATTAAGACGTTCGGAAGGTGTGTTTCCCACAACAGCCTCATGTTCCTACTCTTTTGGAGTCATACATTCATACATGTTCCTCGTGGGTTACTTAACATCTATAAATGTAATTAATTATCACTATTGTATTTTGACAAACATAGTGTGGTTATTACCAGACCAGCTGGAGTTCAGATCACAGCTCCACCAACGCCCCACTCCATGTGATCTTGAGCAAGTTAATTATTAACCTAACACTATCTCAGTTTCTTCATCTGTAAAATGGATTTAGTGTTGATACTGACCTCATGGAATTGTTATATTTATTCAATGATATAATAGTTATAAAAATGCACTCTGTGCAAGTGACAAATAGACCAAAAGAAAAACAGATGGCTGTACCCAGCTGGACAAAGTGTTAGTACATTTTATAGGCTCTACAATTACTTGTTTTATGATCTTCCAGTGTGTTCCTCTGGACTGGGAATTCTAGAATTTGTTGACATGTCCATTTTCACACTACAACACTCTGTGTTTTCCTTTAAAGTGTTTAGGATTCACTGTTTTCTTTTAGTGCATCTCCTCTTTTCCAAACAGATGTTTATCAGGACACCTCTGTGCTCCAAACCCTCCAGGGACCCTGGTTCAGTGACACCCATACACCCACTGCCATCTGGTTCAGTCTCTCTTTACAGCCAGATCCCCTAAGTCCTCTCAAATGTTCCCCTGCTTTGTCGCGTCCGTAAGGCCACCTGAACACCCACGTGTCTCACACCTGAGACTTTGCCATGTGCCATAGCTCCAGGTCCCCGACCCGCGTTTCTCACCAGACCTTTGATGCTGCCAGCCTGCTATGGAACCAAGTCAGAATGAACCAAGACCCTCAAGACCAAATGGCTGATCACGTTCAACCTGTAAAAGGTCATATTTTCTTTTTGGTCTTCACATAAAATCAGAAAACAACTCCAGCAGCAGCCACCCATGTTCATCGGAATAGCGTCAAACACAAATAATTGCCTAAAACCGAGGAAAGTAACAATTTAAAAAAATAAAAGTAATTACATGATGATCTACATGAAAATCTTTGAAGAATATAAAGTGATACAGATATAAATCAAATAGTAATAATGCATATTATATGTCTATATTAAATAAAACACTATAGTAAAATAGGCTTTTTAAATTGATGTTTGTATACCAGGTTTGTATACTCTACAAGCAATTTCATATTCTTGGAGAAAAATTTGAATAAATACTATCTTTTAAGTCCTGTACTGTACACTCTAGAATAATGAATTCTGACCTTCCACTTCTAAGTGCACGTGCCATGTATGTGTACGTTCACTCACAGATGTTTCATGAGTAAATTAATTGTTATTGCTTATTCACTTAGGAACTTGACTTGCATCTCAGGTTATGAGCACTAGTTGCCCTGACGCTAGTGGAGGTTTTGTGTTCAAGAGGCGAGTATAAAGTGAGCGGAGATGTGCCGGCGAGGCGGCTGGCCCTTTTCCACGTCTTTCTACCAGTTACAGCAACGGCCTTGTTCCTCTGCCAAGAATTACTGGTTACGACCGGCTAGTTAATCTCCCACACTCATTACTTCGATGTAGTGTAGACTTGCACTTAATCAGCACCACTTATTATATATCTGCTTTAGAAAAAAATCCCAGAATCCAAATCTTCACAAAAAGACATGTAAAATTACATCTTTAGATTTGATAAATTTTTTCTCCCTGGCTACCCAAATGCTAAAGCCTTCTTTCTAGTCCTACCTTTTCGTCGTATTATGAGAAATAAATGGTTAATATCCTAAATGCTAATGTGAAAACAAATATAACCTCAGTTAATTGGTAACTTAACTTTTATCCTATCTGGATAAAATTTTTAAAAGTATACTGTCTTCTACAACAAAATTTTGCTCTGCTAGTTTCATTACCAATAATTATGAATAATATTATGAACTTTTAACTATAAAGTATATCCATCATTAATTAGCATTTTTTAAAAGTCCACAATTCTTTTCCTAAGCTAAGCACTTAGAGGTTATATCAAATCAATAATGAGTCTGTACTAGTGGTGTGACCTTGGGAAAAATGACTTTTGAGCTAGTCTGTGCTTCAGTTTCCTTATCTGTGAAACGGGGTTTATTACCTCATCACATAAGGTTATTGTGAGGGTTAAATGATTTAATGTAACTGAAGAACTTAGAAAAATGTGTGACATATACCATCTACACAGCTGCCTTATTGTGATAGACTGAGTCTACATTTAAAAAAGGATACTCCTGAGCCTGGAAAATTCTCTGTGTGGCAAGTCTGTCAAGGAGAAGAAGGGAATAGAAACAAAGTGTTGTGAAGACCCAAAGAAAGGAATTCCGTCCATAAGAAGAACAAGAGAACACACCTGCCGGACGTAGGAGCAGAGCCTCCAGACAACAGAGAGAGAGGTGTAGGCTCCCCTGCCTCAGGGAGGGGAAAGCACGCCCTTCCCAGGATCACAGGGCTGGAGCCCATCGGAGTGGGTCTCCTTGGCTTTGCCTTCCTCATGGGACAGCCCCCTGAAGACACACAGGGACTTCTTGCAGGCAGTTTTCACAGTTACCTCAGAGTGGCAAAGCTTTCATGCCACATTTTGGGTTCAAGGTGTGTGCGCTCAGCACTGTGTTGAGCTAATTACCCTGGGTGTCCTTCAACCCCCCCTCCGGCCCCTTGACCTCATTCAGTCAAGAAACAAGACCACTCATCTCCTGATGGCCAGAGGGGGGCCCAGGGCCCGTATTAGCCCTTTTACCTCCTGCCCACCTCAAAGCATGTCTGACGCAAGGCTGCCCACACCTCACAGTGGATGTCCAGTGAACACAGTGCACGATGGACCTCATGCAGTCATATATGCAGTAAACCCAAACCCACACAATCAGTTACAGTAGCCATAAAAAGTATCCCTTCCAAAGTATTCCTTAGACTAAAAATGGTCTAGTTGCCACTCTATCAGTATTTATTACGTCTTTAATTGCAAGAGATGTTTTTTCAAACTTACAAAGTGATAGAAGGACATAAATTTGATTTTTGAATGATTTCCTTTATTGATCACTGTCCAATTCAATTCTAAATAAAAATTCTTAGTGCTTGTGATAGGTTCCATATTCTGGTTATCAGAATTCTATGAGTTTCTTCTTTTATTCTCTTTGCGTCCAATATCTTTAACGAGTTTGAACCCCTTGCTGTTTGATACACAGAGCAGCCAAAGGGGGACCTTCTGATTTGCTGTTTCAGTGTTCTTTTCACTTATTTTGGCTTTTATGTTAAAATCACCATTTCTTCAGGAAAGAAAAATGGTATAAGAATATGCAACAAAGCCCATGAATGATTACGCGTTTCTCAAAGAGATTACTTGCCCAAAATGCTTGTTGAATTTAAGAGATGAAGCCATACATCGTCAGTCTCAGAATTGCTGAGAATCACCAGATTCTTGACATGAAAGGACATCCACGTCCCAGCCGGAGCAAAAATGAAAGTCCAAACACAGCCTGAGAGACACACCACTTGCCTTTCTCACCATAAAAATGTTTCTTAAAAAGTATTAAAATTACACAAATATATAATAATAGTAACTATAGCTATAATTTTAAAGTTATTCTTATAAAATCCCATTGCCATGTTTTGGGGTCACCACTTCCCTGTGCTGCTTTCTCAACACTGTTTCCCATGAAACCCTCCTTCAGGTCCTTATGGGGAAAGATCAGGGGCAGGTGAGCCAAGTTCACCTGTGTTTCTCTCCCTGATTTTCTCCCCGACCCTTCTACGTGGGGACATCATGAGATTCGAGGGCACAAGTCATCATGAGCTGATCCTGAATCTCCAGCTTATTCCTTCCATCACTCAGGCCAGGGAAGGCTCGTGGTGCAGCTGATTTCAGTGATTGTCAGGGAAGACGGGGATGTCAGAGATTGGAATTATGAAAACGGGCGTGCACAGGACATCTGCCACAGTTGTGTGATACCTCAAGCAGCCCCCTTAGACTGAACCCTGTCCCCCTTTCTCTCACCCCCGTTACATGTAGGCCTTTTACTGATTTTCAGTCTCCAAGTTGATCGTTATTCTTCACACTCAGACTTACTTTGTTGAAATTTTAAAAATCACTGTGCTTTTCACATAGTGTGGCCAATAAGTTATTTCATGCAGACTCGCATGGAGCGCTCTTGTCACACAGACACACACAGGCATACACACAGAGATGCACACGCACATGCACACACAGATGCACACACATCATACATATGCAAACACACACATACACAGAGCAATTTTATTATTTTATGATTGTTTTGGACGAATAGAATTTTAGGAGTTAGCCTAACTCTCATAGGTGAGGAAACAGGTGCTGAGAGTTTAGGTGACTTTCTCCAAGTTGGCAGAAAGTGGAGAGCTATATTTATTTTCATTTTTACTCTGATTAAAGTTCTTTATGCAAATTTGGATGTAGAGGTGAATTGCCCTCTCCTTTCGTCAAGGGGAGAAGAACGTATTTTCTGCCGCCGAAAGGGCTTCCGTCCCAAGCCAGGCAGATGGGCTCAGTGTTGTGAGACAGTAGCAGGGGACTCAGTGGTTTGGTCCACGGCTAGAATCCCCTTTAAATGCATCCAGGTTGAGGCCACAGAATACCAACGTGGGAAAACTGCATGGACATAACTGTCGAGTCAGCACATTGGAATTGGCGGGGATGCTTCATGAAGCAGAGATGGGGCACAGAGAGGTGACTGCGAGTGATACAGCCAAAGTGCTCGGGCATACCTATTTTATTCTAGAATTCTTTGTAAGTTAGGAGTAAGATGCATTCTATTAAAAGAAATAAAATCTTGAAAATAGGATGAATGGGGGTATCTTTCCTGTCCAGTGGATAAAACAGTAGAAGGAAGTCGCTAATCTATAAAAACAATATGGTGCTAGCAGATACATTGAGAGAAAAGAGGGCTGTCATGATTTAAAAGTTTTTATTTATTGAAATCAATAATTCCGCTTTTGAATCCTCTTTCTTTTTTTAATGTCCTATTTATTTTAGCTGAATGTGGAGCAAGTGTCAAAGGAAATGAAGGAACATTACTGTCTCCAAATTTCCCATCAAATTATGATAATAACCATGAGTGTATCTATAAAATTGAAACAGAAGCTGGCAAGGGGATCCATCTCAGAGCACGAAGCTTCCAGCTGTTTGAAGGAGATATTCTAAAGGTAAAAAACATCTGTTTTAATAGGACTCCATCTTTCCTTCTCAAGGAATAAATATAATGTTGATCCATCTATATACGTAGATACATACATATATTAACGTATCTTTATATATACACATATTTTCCCAATTTGTTTATCCAGCTGGTTTGAGAAGGTGGCCTATAGTATCATGTGTATGTGGACTTTGAAATACCTAAGTCTATAATCCTGAATCTAAAATTTATTAGTTGTGTATTTTAGAGATATTATTTAACATTTTTAAGCCTTATTTTTCTTATATGTAAAAACATGCAATGGTACCTACCTTTTTGTGATGTTCTGAGGATTAAATAATATAGATACATATTTCTAGCATTGTTCCTAGCACATACTAATAATTGTAAAAAAAACTTGCAGGATCCCCAGACCAACCCTTTCTACAGTCGCTCTTGATTTGTAAATGTGATCATGACAGAGCATCCTTCAGAGCTAGAAGGATTTTGATGTGAGAGTAAACTCAAGCCCTGCCACTGTTGCTGGACCACAAAGCAGGGTTGATGTGGAGAAGCCAAGCCAGGATGAGGCAGAATCTCACTCAACCAGTCAGAGCTGTGTTCACAGGACTCCGAGGTGTGCTAGGCATGGGACCAGCATCAAGGGTCAGTGCAGTAGATGACTCAAAGCATCAGAGCCTCGGGGAACTGCTCCAGGTGGAGCACACCACTCACATTCCAGATGGACTCCAGAGAAACAGGCAGGGGGACGGATTCAAGGGGCACCCAGGTCTTGCCTTGAGCTCCAACTGCAAATGCCCCCAAACTTCTAAGACTTCTGAAATAGTTTCCACCTCTCCTGTGACTATTTCAGGAACCTGGGGACCTCCCTGGCTCTAGGGGCTGAGTAGTTGGCACTTGTAGCCCGAGCCTCAGGGCCTTGAAAGAGAGTGGCTTTGAGCAACAAAGACCAACACTGGCCGTCATCCAGCCCGTCCACCTGCTCGTTCCACTGGGAAGTAAGCGACTTGTCCAGGCCACACGGCTTGTTTATGGCAAGAGAGGGACACATCTCATCCCGTTTCTAAAGTTCTAGGGTTTTTCAGTCATATGTGCATCTACATGGACACACACAGTGCTCCATCTCAGATGCAGTAGATGTGACTCACTTGAAGCTGTGAGCATTAAGAAGCTATGCAAAGAGCCTGCTAAGAGGGGAACTTAGTGCCCTCCAGGTGTGTCCTCTGTTTGCACAGTGGATAAAGTGGGGTCGCTGGTAGGTTCCGTTATGTGCACAGGTCAATAGAAGCTTCCAGACTCAAGTGCTCATCACTTCCTCCAAGTCCACCTTTGACTATGCTTCAAGGTCACAATTTAGGAGAGAGGTTTTATTCTAGTTGTTCTTTCATTGTAATAGTCTTTTGAAAGCTCGTGCTGGCAGTATGAGTCGCTGTAATTAAGAAGTGATTTTCAGGTATGAAACTAGTACATCCTCACTGATCTGAAAAAAGTTAAATTTGCATCAAAGAACTGTTTTCTGAATTCTTTCAAATTTAGACATCAGTAAGCCTTTAAGGCAAACTTTTATGGAACAATTAACCATACTTTGGTGCAGGCGAGTGACTAGAGACACTGGATTAAATATACACTGATACATATTACTGGAATGGAAGGAAGCAAATCATTTTCATTTGTGATTGCGTGCTGTTTAAACTTGTTGATTATAACAAAAAATCAAAAAACATCTTGCTTACCACCTTTACTTGCAGAGAAACTGTCAATCATCTGAAAAACCTAGATGCTGTGCAGACATACCTTTTATTGAGTATGCTAATAAATATCAAAAGGTTAAAAACATTTCAAGTGGGACTACCTTGAATTTTGAGCATAATCCCGCACACGTAGTGTGATCCATTAACAGAGACCAGAGTTTATGTACACACCCTCCCCCGCATAAACGTGATGCTTGCTTGTTTCATGTGGAAACACCGTGTAAGAGAAATACAGCTCTAAGGAGAGTGTCATGATAGGGATACGTAATGGAAAGCGAGGTTAGTTCTGGAAACAGAGCCCTCAGGTATAACTCCTGTAAAAGTGGGGATGATTTCCCCAGTCCTTTCAGCATTGTCATTCCAGAATTCCTTGTGATGTTTTCTAATCTGTGCTTATCTGCTCTCTTGGCTATTCCACTCGGAGCATATGGCATTTATTATGTGCCAGGCTCCAAGGAGGGTCTGTAGTGCAAATAGGCATAGCCTTGTATTAACATATGACCCAAGGAACCTTTTCCTAATGACTGAAAGGGACACTTTGATCCCAGCTGCTTGTAGATGAGGATATACAACTAGGAGGTTTTGTGCTGAACTAAAATCGCTTGTTACTAATTTAATTGGAAGTAAACGTCAAGTCTTTTGCCTTCCAATACTATCTGGGTTGTCATTTGTGATACATGAGAAGCATGAATCCAGATTTTCACCTTGCGAGAGCTGACAACATAATATCCCCACTAGTCAGTTACTTTTTCGTTCAGAGATTTCTGCTGTCAAGCCCAGTGCTAACTGCTGGTGATGCAGATAAACAAGACAGAATTACTCTTCCAGAGATGCTTAATAATTCAGTGTGGCAATGGTTCATTTTTAGTGGTCTAGCTATGAGGATCCTGGAGCTAGATGCTGTCCATGTAAGCTATTAAATCTTGGAGAAGCACTCAAACAAGCTAAGACCAGTGGAGGTGACAGTGGAAGATGCTTCAGAGCTTTGAGGACCGAGCCTAAGTGTGTGTTGATTTCCTTTAATGCCCCCTCATCTCCATGGATTTCTATGAATCACAGAGAATTACATGGCATGTGGAGTAACGTAAGACCTTGCTGGAGAGGCCTGGACACTTTACTTTTGAGCCAGCATGCTCTGGATTCTAAAACTCTTTATAATCTGGGTGCCAGCAACCTCACTATCGAATGAATCTATGTTAAGCCAAACAATGATTTTTCCTACACTAGCCTGTTGCTAGCTTGCATGAGAAGTTATAGGGTATTTGATTTTCCTACTCGAGCATATGCATATTTAATTAAAATGAAATCAAATAATGATCCATTAAAGTAATCCTTCTAAATGTGTTTTCTCCATTTAGGAGTATGAATTTGTAAGTCTGTCAAGCAGCATTCATGGTTTACATATGCATTAGAGAAGAGCAGGAGAAGAAAAGTAAGAATTAATCTGTGTGAGAAGGAAAAGAAGTGAGAGAAATAGGCAGATATGGGGGAGGCTACCAGGGGCTTTGATATACTTTATTTAGATAAGATATCTTTTATCAAAAAGAACTGGATGTTCTCCAGTGTGATGTGATACATTTTCATTCTTTCTTCTAAAAAGCCCTTATCCATACCAGCAGTTCCTTGCCATGAACCATTGCAATGGTTTCAAGAGGCAAATGGATGAACCTTTGCCACGAAGCATTATAGTCTTGACCACTTAGCGGGGGTGTGAGGGGCTCAAAACTAAATTCTCCTAGAACGTGAATGCTGTTTGCTCTGGCATTAGGAACGTGTACTGTGGGACGCCCCCCAATGCCCACGCCTTAAAACTGTCTGACGCAGTCTCCACTGGGGGAATGTGATTGGCAACCCTGCACTCCCAGTGTGCACCTGGGAAGTCATCACTTCGTGTCCCTTACCCGTGATGTTTGCTCAGAACCAAGCCCGGTCCACTTGTCTTCCAAATGTTCGGGGTATCCACCCAGGCTGTACAACCACCTGTGAAAATGGAGTCAGTCACAATGCTTCAGAGCAAGATGACCTCTCTCTCTGATATCGGACATGACAGTATTCCTTTGCTACAACAAATTCAAAACTAAAGTCACTGCAGGCTCAGGGGCTACAAAATGTGACAAGGTTTCAGCACCTCGACTTGTAACACATTTGGATGAAGGAGGAGACATTCACACTGAACTATGACACATCCTTCCAACCTCTGTAAGTGCCAGGCTTACAAAGGTGGACCATGCAACCTGGAAATGCAAATACATGATGATTTCATTTTAAATAAACACAGAATGTTCAGCTTGATGCAGATAAAATGATCTGGGCACAAATGGAATCTTTTGTCTTTAATGTTAACGGTAAAGATAAAACTTAAAGAAAAAAGATTGTTTGCCAGTGTCTTCCATCCACTCAGCTTTCTATAAACTGTGTCACTTTTTAAATTACTGTATAAAACCATAATCTTTGAAAATTTGGATTTCTTGTTAAAATTGCTAACGTACAAAATTGCTAACATACAAACAGAATTAATTGATAAGGGGATTCGTGCTGTGAATTCTCCTCAGGTCTACGATGGAAGAGATAGTTCATCACGTCCGCTGGGGGCCTTCACTAAAAATGAGCTGACGGGGCTCATCCTGAACAGCACCTCCAACCACCTGTGGCTGGAGTTCAACTCCAATGGGTCTGACACTGACCAGGGTTTTCAGCTCACCTATACTAGTAAGTGCCATACGACTTAATCGTTTCATTTTACTTTTATTTTCTCAGGATACATCTGTTACTTTGCTGATATGATACATTTTAAATATCGATTTTTTTCCTGGCCCCCGTCCTGTGTTTTGGATTGCTGTTTAATTCTGTGCACTGTTGAGCGGGCAGTAAATTTAAACACATTATCAGAAGTAAGAGTTTGAAACGTGTTTATTTAGAAGTATTAGTATTTTCATAACATGACTGTACCTGAAAAGAAAATGTTATGACATTTAAGAGATATTAGGGTTGGGCTTTCCTGGTGGCGCAGTGGTTGAGAGTCCACCAGCCGATGCAGGGGACGCGGGTTCATGCCCCGCTCCGGGAAGATCTCACATGCCGCGGAGCGGCTGGGCCCGTGAGCCATGGCCGCTGAGCCTGCGCGTCCGGAGCCTGTGCTCCGCAACGGGAGAGGCCACGACAGTGAGAAGCCCGCGTACCGCAAAAAAAAAAATGCTTGACTTAAAGAGATATTAGGGTTAAAATTATTGTGTGATTTAATGCACATTGACAAAAATTCATAGACAATATATGAAATACTTAAAATGAATGATATAATTAATAGTAATAGTCCTTGAATGCCTGCAACACATCAATACTTTTCTATTATATCTATCTATACATACACATATTAGATTCCATACATTATGTAAAATAGATTACATGTGTGTAAAATATAATAATTTATACATATAGATACACACACGCACACATATAGGGGGGTGTGTGTGTGTATATATACCCTATGTTGTAAGTGCTTTCTTATCACAACTCATTTCCTCCTGAGAAAACTAAACACAAGTAATTGGAGTGTGTGTCCAGGATACCAGCTGTCTGAGTCAGTGGAACCAGGATTCGGTCTGTAGCTCACAGTTTTAAGCCGTGTTCTTAGTGCCCCCTCCATTAATATAATTAATATAAATCAATATGGAAAATGCCTTTTTTAAAAAAAAAGATGAATGTGAAGAAGACAGAGGAGGGTAAAACAAAGGAGGAGAAGGAATTGTTCTTTCACAAAGAGAAGTTGGACGTGTGATAACTGTCATTTTCAACATTTTTAGTTCCAGAAAAATAAAGTAAAAAATATAGTTATTTGGTATAGGTTATTAATTAAAATTAAGTAATAAATTAGCTAATATACAAGACAGTCCAATCCTTCACCAACCCGATGATTAAAAATCTTTGTGATACCAAATACCATGACATAAGAAATTAAAAATTTCGGATTTTTGAGCATGAAAGTCTATTAGTGATTATCAAGACTGATTCCTTTATTTGACAGATAAACAAATGAAGCCCTGAAAAATACAATAACTATCCCAGACATAAAGCTAACCCAGGTGCCTTAAAGGAGGATTAATTGCCTCAAATCCCCCTTGGTAGGTGAAATTACAGTTGAAGAATTATAATCCTTTTGACAAAAATAGAATTATAGTCCCATGGACAGGATGAGAAAACCCACATTTCACTTTCATGAATATAACCATTTAAAAGACTCCGCGAATTGAAAGCATCCTAATTATATCATGTACAAATAAATTACTAGCAGTTATATTACCAAATAAATTTATAATTACAACTTTTGTTTACTAGGATTCTACTTTGGAGAATTTCATCCTCAAAAAGGTTTCAGAGAGTTCTTGTCAAACCAGTTTGCTTTGATTACAGATAAAATGTAAACCGCCATGATCTCTTTTTCTTCTACTGCGGGTTTTCCATCAAATGCTCATCAATTTTTAATTTATTACTCGGATGTGTCAACACACGCCTCCCAGTTTTTATACTGGTCTTACAGCCTTAGAGGAACATGGGCACATGAGAAGGAAGACAATGTGAAAGCTCTAGGCGCCTTTCTGAGTTTCCTGTGATGCACACCTGGGTCCCCCTCCATTGTTGCTTTGGCCTATCTGACAAATCGTGCTTCTTCCAATGGCTTGTAAGCAAAGAGCTAAAACCTTGGCCCGAGAGCTGTCCTCTCTCCTCTGTGCATCTTCACGACCTTATCCTCAGGGCCGCCCAAGTGTGGAGGTTGCTAAGCTCACAGCTACTTCCTAGGAAAGGTATCATGTTAGACTTCTACGTTACATTGCAGGACTTTTTCAGCCGTAGTTACCGCGTCCTGTTTTCCCTCTGACGATTTCCAAGGAGAGTAATTCTTAATTTGTGAGCACTCATTCCTCTCCTCTCATGGCAGTGCAAATTCAAGCCTGCTGGAATTTATAGTCGCTTTATTTATTTATCAGTGAGATGGGGGTTACAGGACTGTTTCCAGAATTCTTACATCCCCTTTATTTTCCAAATGGCAGTGAAGAAAGTCCACATGCCCTAAAAACGTGTGATGGGATTGAAATTAGAGGTTGTAGCTTCCTTTGTGTATCATGCCCACCTTCCCTCGTCAAGAAGAGTTGCTTCCACATATATACAATGGAATATTACTCAGGCATAAAAAGAAACAAAATTGAGTTATTTGTAGTGAGGTGGATGGGCCTAGAGTCTGTCATACAGAGTGAAGTAAGTCAGAAAGAGAAAAACAAATACCGTATGCTAACACATATAAATGGAATCTAAAAAAATTTAAAAAAAAAGGTTCTGATGAACCTAGGGGCAGGACAGGAATAAAGACACAAACACAGAGAATGGACTAGAGGACATGGGCAGGGGGAAGGGTAAGCTGGGGTGAAGTGAGACAGTGGCATGGACTTATATATACTACCAAATGTAAACTAGATAGCTAGTGGGAAGCAGCCACATAGCACAAGGAGATCAGCTCTGTGCTTTGTGACCACCTAGAGGGGTGGGATAGGGAGGGTGGGAGGGAGACGCAAGAGGGAGGAGATATGGGGATATATGTATACATAGAGCTGACTCACTTTGTTATACAGCAGAAACTAGCACAACACTGTAAAGCAATTATACTCCAATAAAGATTTTTTTTTTTAAAAAGAGTTGCTTCCATGCGCTATCCTCAGCCCCTACTAGACAGCATGTGATGGTTGTCACTGTTTCTCCATGGCACCCTCCAGACTGTGAGGACCTTTACTGCTCCTCGCATTTCTCTGAGTAACTTTGAGAAACCTTGAAGCTGTGGATGTGTTTATGGGCACTTTCCAATTATTTGGATTTTATTTTTATAACATAACAGCACAGACTTTCTAAAAGAAGAAGAAAGAAATGTTGGTGACGGTTTCCAGTTATGTAGCTCTTAGTATAATCAATTTGATGGGAGTAACTATCTTTTCTGCCTGTTTTTCCTCTTTCCTCTACCTGCAATAACACAGATGCTACCCAGGTGCAAGTCTTGTTTCCAGGATTGTCCTGGAGCTGGAACACACTGCCAGATGGAAAAAGATATTTGTAATATAGCACTGATGGTGCTGATGGCTATAATCAAAATATTATTGACTTCACATTAAATTCTTAGGTTTAAACACTCGGTAATTAAGTTTAAGAAATCCCACGCTCCCACGATGTGGTTGAATACCTGAATCAAATCTTCATCTCTAAAAGATGGTTTGGAAATAATGAATGGCTGTAAAATGTTTTCAGCCAATTATTAAAGCTTAAGCCTATTTGAAGGCACTTTCAACTATTTTCAGAAGACTTTTGTAATTGCCTCTTGCTGGTTAATTGCATTACTGAAGGAAACATTCATATTTAAATGTTTCAAATCCGTAATTAATCTACACACAAGTGGATTAGAAAAAGTCAACAGAGTAAATATATAGCTTAATAAACATCTTGAAGTTTTTCAAATGAGTACAAATCATTTTGTATATCCTCTAATATTTAGAGCGTACTACCCAATACCTTCTAATTTTACCATCTTGGCAATTCTGGGTCTCGGTAAATAGCTCCTTTTTCTCTTCTTTGTAAGTTAGAAACTCAGTCTCCAAATCTGTAAGTGGTTTGCTGAGGCTTTTACCTATGGGGTGTTATAGCTGGGAGCCAATCCAGGTCTTCTAAACAAGGGCCAGAACTGTTGATGACCTTATTTTCAAATATTTTAGATGATCCCACTTTGATGAGTTCCATATTTATTGACTGATATTTATATATGTAAAGGCATTGGCAAGGAAGAAAAGCCAGGCATCTTTGGGACAAGTAGGAATAAACATATTAGTAAACATTTTTTAAGCAACTGCTGATTTCTGAGTGGTAGGTTAGAAAAACATACAACTGGAAAAGTTTGCCTCTATTGGAAAACACTGCTTTTTACTACAGATTTGTCCATTTTCATAACAGTTGGTAGTCTTCTGAGCCTACAATTATGTCAAGTGGAAGCATAACCCATAGGCTCTTTTAGATCAGGGACAATGGGTGTTCATTTTTTATTCCCCTCTGTACCTCGCACAGATGTCTGATCTATAATATTAAAAGCTTAGATTGGATCATTGTTATTCAAGCTGTATTCCATGGAGCACTAAGATTCTGCAGAGCTGTCTCAGGCCAATAAGAGTTTCACCTTATTTAACATAAGCCTTTCTTTTCTTTTTTTTTTTGTTATCCCAGTGATTGTAAAGCTCTTAAATACCAGGAAAAATCATATTGACAGTGGATTGCTATGTCTTCTAAATATTTCAGCAAATATTTTTACCGAAAAGTAGTTCCGGAAATTTAAAAAAAAATTCCCTGTTGAATTCAGAATTCTTTAAAAAATATACTGACCCCTTTCGAGTTCCACAGGGATGTTCCCAGAACAGTCACTCTTCAGAAACAGTTTCCCACAGGACTTTCTGGTTGTCACTCTTACTGATTTAAGTAGAGAGGAGCAAGCAAAACACCAGTCACACCTGAACAAAAATTCTTACTGTTTGGGAGTTTCGTAAAAGAACTCTATTCACCTTCTCTGCGCCATCTCGGTGTGTCTGTGTGCTGCTCGATCAATGACTGTACCGTGTATTATTTGTGTACTGAATGCTTAGCACTATATTGAAACAGAAGGCAAAAGCCACGGTTCCCGTCCACAGATAAATGACTTAGGATAGTCACGTGCAGCACTTGTGAAACACTGGTCCGTGGAAATGTGGCTGCACCTTCATGTTCTCAACTATGGGATGAGTCAGCAGGGGGTTCAGGGCGCAAGCTGATACGTGTGACCGTAATGTATCCATCTCCTGATGCACTACGTTGATGCAAAGATGAAAATCCTTTGATTCTGGCCCTTAAGGTATTGTATTTGACCCCAATACATTTCATTTTTATATGAGTTTGCTCTTTTTCTCCAAAGAAACTATAGCTCCTCGATGATAGTATGTGATCCTAGTACCCCAAGAGTTAGAAATATATATGACACATACTATATTTATTTATTTGTGATGATGGCAAATATAATTTTCCAGAGCAATGAGAGATCATTGAAAGCTGGAATCACCCTAGAGGCCTCCAGAATTTTCTTTCCTTCCTGCTAGATGCCTTTGACTCATCCCTTAAGATTGCAGTTAAATGCCAGTTTCTGTATAAAGGCTGCTCTGCTCCAGATTTCTGGAGCAGAATCACCTGCCTCTCCCATGATCCCTACCCCATGCATTTTGTCTCTAATCCTTTGTTTTTACTAACAGAAGGGGTGAGGTTTTCAAGAGGAGTAATCTTAACTTGCTCACTTTTGTATCACCTCCATAGTCACTTAACAAATGATAATTGAGTTGACCTAGATTTGCCTGGAAGGAGGCAGATTTGAGTAAAGATGCATGCGGAGAGTAGAGTATGATCTTGGAACTCATGAGATAATGAATATGAAAGTCTGAATAGAGTGGAAGATGCATGATGAGGAGAAAAAGGAAGACAAATGAGCTGCGGGAACCTGATTATGGAAGCCACTGAAAGCTGATCAGGGGTATTGGTCAACATTAAGGCAGAGCCATTAATAATATTGGAGGAATGAAATTAATGCAAGTGTGAGATTGAAAGGAGAGGATGATAACAGCCCCAAACAGCTCTGTCTGTGCTCTTGCCACCCACGAGTGACCTGAGAGTGAAGGAGAAAAGCTACTTGCTGACTTCTACAATAACACACATAATGGGACAGAGCAGAAATATGGACTTATTTTTACTTATAAATGGAGTGGTCAGATTGAAATACTAAATATCTTTTAAAAACAAAAAGAAAAAGAAGGGATGCCTTGGGAGGGTGGTGTGGGGTAGTCAGTAGTCACAGAAGAACAGATAGACGGACCTTAAAAATGGAAATTCTTTGGTAACCCCTCAAGATGTATTTGACACAGAAGACTAAGCAAGTAGATGCTGGAGTCTTATCCCCCGGGAAACCTGTGCTGTGGTGGAGGTGGACTAATTAGGCTGCCCTCCCTTCAGGTCCACTGGCTTTATTTAACTAAAGTCCCTTGCTCTGATTCTGTGGTTATCAGGCAGTATTCTCAGTGTGACTGGGGTGTCAGTGTGGCTCTGCCAGTAGGAAGAGAGTGACTTATTTGTGTTGACATAGGGATTCCAGTACATGGACTGAATCCATTCATTGTTTTCAATTAGGGAATTGGAATTCTGGCGTTGTGCTTAAGTCACTGGAGTCCCCCATGAGATGAATCTCTTTTGGGTACAGAACTAGGTGTCTGATCCTACAAAGTCATCCTTCAGGAGGCAGACTGCTAGCTTTCCTGGGGTGACTTAACGCCCCTGGCTGTCGCAAGCCTCATTTTTCTGTTTCAGACTCTTATAATATAGACTGTAGAGTGGGGAACCCACGGTCAGGGGCATCTCTAAAACGCTGAAGGAAAAGAAGCTTGAGGGGATAGATGAGGAAGAACGTTTCAAAGAACTAAGAGGCTGGAGGTGAGCATGCAGACCTGAAGGACAGCCGCCACTGGTCCATAAGGCCCCTTTGTGCGTATTATTGTTTACAAAGGAGGGGAAGTGCTTATCCTGGCAAGTCAGGGCCTCGGGGCACGCCCTCCGCAGCTGCACTAGGCAGCTCTGCGAACAGAAAGCACACAGCCTGGAGTCCAGAGACCTGCCCAGCGCCTGGGCTGCATAATTTGCAGATGATGGTGTTCTGTTTGGGGACAGGAAAACTAGGATTTCGCTTTCCCCACAGCCAAATCTCTCACGGCTGGTTAATTTCCATTCTTCAGTGTCTTGAAATGGTCACCCTGCACCCAACCCTGAATTATCTAAGATAAGCACCTAGACTAGAGAAACCTCCAAGTCCCCTACAACTGGAATCTGGGAGAAAAGACTGTGTCCGTTTCCCAGGATGGCCCCTCATTTCCAGCTTCAGGGATCCCCGCCCCCCGTTCACACTGTTTTCTCCAGCTGATAAGGGGCGGAGGTGGGTGATTTGGCACTGACTGATTTGGGACCACCCACAACATATTCTGGGAAGCGGAAATAAGTGCCCAGAGCCACAGTTATGCAGCTGTCATCTCGATTTTATTAACATGCTGATAGAATTAAAATGACACCAGCATTAAACACGCTATTATAAATGAGTGAACGACTCTGGATATGAATATATCCTCAAGGCCAATAATGAAATACTGAGCACTGTCACCTTCGTGCTTCAAAACAAGTCACAAATATTGCAAGCATGAAGTATACACGGGCAGGGTGAGCCATCAATTACGGGAAACAGCTGCTGACGGTAAAGAATAGAGTTAAGTCAGAAGCTGAAATTGGAAGACCTTGAAATCATGGCTTGATAATGAGCTAGTTATCTACGGGCTTGGTTGACATCCTAAGTGGGTGGATGTAATTTTGGGAGTGTCCCTCCTCCCACCCATCACCACCCAGTTACATCAGGAGTCGCCATATTTCTTTGGGGTTTTTTTCCCCAGCTTTACTGAAATATAAATGGCACATAATAAGTTTAGGTGTACAGCGTGATGATCTGCTACACGTATAAATTGTGAAATGATTACCGTAAGGTTTGTTTAATGCCACCGTCGCCTCACATAATTACTTTTTTTTGTGTGTGGTGAGATCTGCCTATTTCTGATAGAGATGCTTCTGATACCTTTTCCTCCCTGACTATGAAGGAGGTTTAAGTGCACAATGATGTGTTCATTTCATAACTGCTTTTTTTTTTTGACAACTAGATTTTGGAAATTCTGTACAAGCTAGGTGGCAGTTATAAAAGCAAGTTCTTGAATCCAGGTTTATAAATAGCAAAGACATACACTAATTTCTCAGAAAGTCGTGGTTGTAATATGTGCAAGCATTGCTGTTTATCTAATAAAACCTACCATGTTATTCCAAGAATAGCATTTATCACATTTTCAGTCTTATGTTCTAGAAAGTCATGTCAAAACAATGTTTGGTTCAATGACTAGTTTTAAAACTTATTTAAAGTCGTGCTACAAATCAGGGGAAAGTATGGAATAGGGTCCAGAAAATAACCGGCTTGCACGTGAGTCCACACAACAGATTTTTATTTCATTTCAATGAAGATGAAAATTGTGACAAACATATCTTGCTGCTCTGGTGTCTGCTTATGTGATACTAGAGTATTAATGTGTAATTTGTAAATAAAGGTTTGTGGAGCAAGAAATTGTTTTTAAATTCAGCAGATAAAACTGCTGGGAAAATGTGATTAGTATTATTTGTTTTTCCACAGTTAACTAGTAGGTAATTTTATATAAGTGTTATAAAATAATAGGCAGTTATTTTGTGAATAAGTCTATTCCCAGAAAAAAATGAGTTGTGTACTTCTAACTTTATTATACCTAGGTTAGATTTATTTTAGTTTGGGGGTTATCACCGGAACACTTCGCCCATGAATCAAGTACTACATAGCAACTGTCACCTGTGAAGAAAAAAAAAGGTAATTTTTAATTTTTTTTTTTTTTTTTTTTTTTGCGGTATGTGGGTCTCTCACTGCTGAGGCCTCTCCCGTTGCGGAGCACAAGCTCCGGACACATAGGCTCAGCGGCCATGGCTCACGGGCCCAGCCGCTCCGCGGCATGTGGGATCTTCCCGGACCGGGGCACGAACCCGTGTCCCCTGCATCGGCAGGCGGACTCTCAACCACTGCGCCACCAGGGAAGCCCCAAACTGATATTTTTAAAAGGTGTATATATTAAGTGAAAATTAAACTGTATACTCAGAATTTATTGTGCTATGAAAAGGATGGTATAATAAAGAGAGAAAACGGTTTAAAGTCAGTTATGTGACTGGCATATGACCATATGCTTATGTGATTGCATTATTGGCAAGCTCCCCTATCAAAATATCAAGCCATCTCCATACATTTTTTATAAGCTTACACCTTCTTGTAAGAATTCTGAAAATTGCATTTTTACTCTGCTTTTACAAGAAAAGAAAGCCTATAGAATCATGTTGTATATAATACACTTTTCAAAATAGAATGGCTTTCAGTGGAAATATCACAGTGGAAAAGGCAGTCCAATAGAGAGAGAGGCAGTCTGTTAGTCCCTACAAAGAACTCTGTATTTACTGTAAAACAAGGTGGACATTTTAGAAAGAGGAAAGCATCTCAGGGAATGGCGAATAAAAAACCAGTGCCCAGTTCCCAATCCAAGCATACAATTCATGGTTTGCCTTAGAAAGTTTTATTTTTATGGATACATTTTTAGATAAACATCCAAATAAATGTTTAATTCTTGTAAAACATCATTAAGAAAATACTTGAGGCCAAACTTGATAGCATTTTTAAGAAGTGAGGCTTAGGGTTGAGTCATTGCTTTACCTGGAGACTGAAACCCCTCCTACCTGTGGCTACCCCATGGAGAGGCTGCCGTAAACACAGGACATGAATCTGCATTCATTTTTCACAGGGAGGAAAAGGCAAAATATTGTGAATATTTTAACAAAGGAAAGTGACACAGGTGATGCTTAATCAACTTACTCGATGTCAAAAGCAAATTTGAGGTAGAGATGGGCATACAGGCTGGGTTGCTTGCCTTCTAACTGGGTGTTTCATCATCTTGCTCCCTTCTTAGCATGTATAACATCACAAAGACTAAAATATAAGTGTTTACAGTGTTTTTTAAAAATTCCAGTGGAAAAAAAAAAAATTCCAGTGAAACCATGAGATGCTTTGCTTCTGTGTCAATGTGAGAGTTGCCTAATTGGTATCACAGGTCACCCTGGTGACCCACGTCATGGTCCTCCGAGCCCTGTGAAAGCCCCTGCATGCCAGTGGGTCTAGGAACCGCTTCTACATAGCTTTTCATCATTTTCTATGAAGTTTAGTTTTGTGGGCTTTTTAAAAAATTTTGTAATTCATAATTCTTTATATTTTGTGACAATTTAACAGTTGCTACACACTGCTATCTATTTTCCTCTTTCAGAGTTAAATATATTGTTGGTCACCAATTCTTTGAGAAAGACAAAAGGACTCAGAGAAGAGTGACATAAATGATTTATTACAGGGATTAAACTAAAAGCATATGACTTGAGTGTGAAATAAGATGAAGGCTGACAGGTGATATCACCAAATACTATAAAATCTTAACATTTTATGGGAAGAGTGATGACAGAATTTTTTCCCTTCTTCTTTAGGGGAAATAAAAAGCAATAATTATTGTATTAGTCAAAGTCATAGATACATTGTTTTTGCAAAGAGTCATTCATGGGAAGATAGGAATCTCAGAGAGACTTCAATGTCTTGTCAGGAGGGAAGTGCTGGGTAATGGATCATGGGTCACTTTATGTCTGATTTTGATTTTTCTTGCATGCATTATAGCATCCTTAATGACTCTTTAAAAGGAAAAGACGCGTGAAATCGATTCAGATTCAAAATTATTGTTTTCTCAACTTCATGAATTTTGACATAGGGACATTTGAGTGCTATTCAGATTTCCACAGCATCATCAAATGAGAGGTTATTTTGTTTTTTACTAAGTAAACATTCCAAAAAATACTGTTATGAAAGAATTATGTGTGTCAAATTCCAACACTAGGCAGTTAGCCTGGGGGACATGAAAAAGACATCTGGAATATTCAGCTTCACATTTGCGAAGACTTGAGAGTGATACACTTAACACCATTCAGTAACAAACTCCAGGAATGTGCATGCACTGTCAAGTATTTTAACCTGATGGTGAGATGTGAGGTGAAACATACACTTTCCTGAGTCTCTGGAGACCAGGAGCACGAGTCCCGAGTCTGTCACCAGCCAGCTGTTGGATTTGTCATACCACAGACCATATTTGTCTTTTGTAAATAAGTAGTTGTTTTTGGACACTCAGTTCTGAAATTCTATGAAAAAATTGAAGGATATTTTAACTGTTGGAAGTGGTGTGAAAGTTTTCTTGTGATTATCTTAAGAATGTTTACCCTTTAATGCCCTTAACAATTGGGTAACTGAAGGCTCTGGCATGAAGTGTAAGAGGACCAGAGAGCCACGCCAACATTCCTGGACCCGGTGGCTACTGTTTAATGAGCCTGGGTAATGGGGAAGGGGGGATTTCATAGTAGGAGAGAGGCAGACTTTGTTTATGGATAATGGCACTTTGACATCACTTGATATTTGGTGTTAGGGTTTTAATCTTGCTACAATATATAGCACTGATTGTAGATGCAAGTGAAGTTAGAATTTACTTATTGGACATTGTGTGATCTAATTCTGATGTAATGACTGTAAGAACAAGGTGGTAAAGGTAAAAATATAAATGACAGATGTTTTTTAAAACCCTCAGTTTCCAGGACTCAATGATGAAGTGGATTGTAAATGAGATGAAGAAAGGCATGAGGATGGCTCTGAGGGTTGAGTTTGAACAGATGAGGGAGGTTTCACTGCTGTTGCGATCGGTAATAAAAACAGTTCGGGACTTAGCTGGAAATTCTAGCATTTCCTAAGAGAGGGTAATGGTGTATAATGAGAACTGATGGGATTCCCTCTTTGGAAAAAACGTTCATGGAGAAATGTGTCTGTCTACCCTCCATTCTAAGTTTGTTCAGTAATGCTGAATGCATTCTGAAATTTTCCTAACTGCATATTTTTTATTGAAAGCTATTTTTAAATCCTCCCAAATTTTGTAAAAATCAGAAAAGTATTAAAATTCAAAAGGCATGCATTTATATTCATGATTTTGAAAGCCAGTTCACCTATTTTTTTATATGTGGACAAGCAGTGAATTTTGTATTTTCATAACACTTGGAAATCATTAGAAGCCTAATGGTTTATTTGAATCAAAGGCACTTACTAACAAATTAGAATTAAAATAAGCATCAATGGATCATAGTAAATAAATATATTCACTGTTTCTATTTTAACTTGTGTGCTTACTTAGGTGATACAGTAAACAGAATTCACTATTCTATCCCTGTCTTCAAGGAGGTGAGGTTTTAGATGGAAAAGTAAACTATATGCACAAGAAAACATCGAAGACCAGAAGTTTAGTGGTAGGATTCACAGCAAATCCAGGGAGGAAGAAGAGAACTCAGGAGGAATCGCTAGAAGCTCCAGCAGGAATGCTCTGAACTTGACCCTCGAGGATGAGCATGGTTTGGAGGATGAGCAGTACTTGGGCACAGTTGGGCAGTCAGCCTGCATGCTGAGGCAGTGGTGGGTGACAGGACATGACAAGAATGATCTTGTCATGGGTGTGACAAGATGGGTATTGATGGGTATTTCCTGGGTCTTGTAGGCGATCCCGCCAGGAAGTCTCTTAGAAGGCCAGACAGACCCTCAGCAGGAGGTGAGGAAGATGGGCACCAGCAGGTGAGGGTCAGGAGGGAGGTTTTTTGCAAGACATGGGTGAGTGGTTTGGGAGCAGTGGAAAGATGGAGTCAGAGATTATCTCCAGGAGTGGGGAGCATGAGCATCTTTGAGAAGAGTGAGGAGGTAAGAAAGTGATGCCGATTGGGAAGACAGTGCATCCATGGGCTTTGTGGGCTCACAGAATCATCTGACTGCACACTTGGCTTTCTTATGCATCTGAGCTTTGCTCCTGAACTCTCTGTGATGCTTAGCGCAGGTGAAGCTCCACAGCCCCTGTGGCGAAGTCCCAAGGAGCCCGTTCTGTCTCAGCCGGGCTTGGGGCTGCCCGGAGCTAAGTTAGGTAGCTCATGTTACTAGTGTCCCAGGAGAGAGCTGGGTGAGCACACGGGCTGGCAATGACAAGTCACAGTTAGGCTGATGGACGGCAGTCACGCACACAGACAGTCCTTGAAAGAATGAGCTGTAGAAAATGAGGAACAGCATTCTTACCTCCTTCTGCTGTGATGGGCCAGCAGTTGTCTTGTTGTGGCTGTCACGTATCAGGAATTGATGCCCTCACCACGTTGTTTGAGGTGGAACATTCTAGCATGTGGTTTGACAATTACATTGCATTTGTTGTAGAATAATAAAAGTAACAACGTGTGAGTAATAACAGCAGCAATAAATCCAAGTACTATTGGTAATCCTTTGTATTTATAGAGTGTACTTATGAAGGGCTCAAAGTGTTTTCGTAAATCTTTTACTTTTTCTTATAAAAATCTCCACAATATGGGGGCAGAAAGAAAGAAGCGTCACTCTGTATAGTGAGCACTTGGAAACTGAAAAGGACAGGCTAAGGGACGTGAATCCGAGGATGGACTGAGTCTAGGACGGTATTCTGCAAGTATTTCCCCTGATCCTCCATCCTCTCCAACTGGTCCTCACGTCCCGGGCCCCTGGCCATCTGATTACGATGTTCTCAGCCTCTCTCCAGTGGGGATCCTTTCATTCATCAGTCACTCACCTTCTTCCCCTTGGGGTCTTTAGACATCAGCCAGTAGGGGTGACTTTGCCTTCCTCCCAGACTTTTTTTTTGTGCCATGAGTAGAAACACAAACTAAAGAGAGGAAAGAACAGTCCTTGGGGAATCAGGACTCTTGTCAAATGTTGCCTCCAGTATAATCTCTTGGGGATTAGCGTGAGGTTCATTTGGTGTGGGTAAACTTGACATGTTTCTTGATCCAATGTGGAAAATTTTCTGCGGAAAATAAAATGTAACAGTTATTTTATGAGTGAAGAATCATGAAGCCCCCCATGGGACTTTTCAAAATGATTTTCATTCCTTTTTCGGCTAAATCAAGTGACCCTTCCTTAGCGGATGAGAAGAGACTAGGTACCTCGTCTTCTGTAGTTTGTCAGGATGTGTCTTAGTTCCCCCATTCCTGTCTCAGTGAGAACGGCTGGAGGACCCCGGGGTGGGCACATCCGGTGCTGGGGGGAGTTCCTCCTGGAACGGAGACCGAGTAGCGCGAGAGGGAGGGACCGCTTCAAAAGCTGCAGAGGGAACACCCTCTGTAGCGGGAATCGTCATCTTGATTCTGTGCTTATTCCACTGCTTGACGTGTGTGCTTGACTTTCTCTGTGCTGCCACCATTTATTTCGGCTGTGACAAACTCTCCAGTCTGTCTTGCTTAGGATCTTGTGATTTTCTAAGATTATTTCCAGGATTAAGAGAGAGAGCGTAGATGAAAGTGCCTGACATACTGAGTGGTGCAGAGCAGGTGTTCTGTATGTGCTGCTTCCCTCCCCTTCAGGTTCATGTGCATCTTCATGGAGACACACATCTGAAGTCAGGGCCCAGTCCGTTCATTTGGTTCCTAAGCAAATAGTAGACGCTGAGATCCACGGGTGAAAATAGTAAACGAGCATCAGCTTGTATTTCTCTATTAAAGTAAAAAAAAGTATGATGTCGATCTGCATATTGCCATATAAAAACAAGTAAATGCAAACATAGACATCATAGAGTTTGAGACACTGGACATTAAAATTATATGTTATACTACTAGTAAACGACTGTTTTAAAAATAACTTATTGATGTGTTCCTAATTGTCCTCCTCCAATTTTCCCATCGTTTCATTGAATGGATTTAGTGTTTCTTAAGCGATATGGAAAAAAATCTGAAAGTTTTTCTATGGGTAAAATAATAATATAAATCAATTTGACAGGAATGCTCAAGTTTCTTTTAAAAAATCATCATTGAAAGTGTCTTATTGTTAAAAATATGCAAATATATTACAATATATTTCAATTATGGTATTTATGATAGATACACGTAGAAGTTTCTCATTTCCCACCTTGTTCTAGTTATTGGCTCTACTTATATTGATATTTAATTTCATAAGCTATCAAAACCTATATTCAATCTGGTTTTAATTTCTACCCTGTTTTGCTATCAGGTTACATCAAATTATATAATTATATATTGTAAAGGATTTCAGTTCTTCTTAACTTTGCATTTGGCCCTGAAGATCCTTCAGGACTATAAACTAAAATTTAAAGAATCAACAATAGTTAATCAAATGCTTAAAATAGTTAAGGTACTTTAAGCAATTTGTGATTTTCAAAGTTTAGCGTAAAAACATGTTGAGTTTTATTTTTTAGACATATTATCCCTGGACAAAAACAAACAAAGAACACAGACCTTTAAAGAGAAGTTACTTTTTAAATTCTGCTGCAAAAAAGAAAAATGAAAAACTACCACTCTGTCTTGCAATATGTTCCGACAATAATTGAATTACATTCTTTGTAATTAAATGTGCCGTACAGTTGGCCGAACTCATTTCATTGTACTTCAGGGTGTCCCTTTATGTAAATGGATGTCTGTATGCGTGTCTATCTGTTTTTGTCAGTAAAACTGAAAGAAGTGTCCACCTTTGAGTGTGACATGTTGTTTGTGGTCACCTGGTGTCCCTTGGAGAGTACAGGTGGCTCATTTAGAAGCAGCCATATGTTATGTGGGTGGCTGCCTGTGAATGGGCTGCCCTGTACTGGCATCCTGCTTTCACAGAAACCTCAGGAAGCACGGGAGTCTCCAGCTCTGTGAGCAGTTCCGCACCTGAAACGTCGATGTTTGTCCATTCCGTTCTCCTTAAGCACTTGTTGGTGTGAGAGTATCGCTGCCGATGGAGCTCTGAGCCCTGAGGGCCAGGCTCTGCCTGCACATGCAACCACAGTGCAGTGTCGTGTGAGACTTACCACATAGTAAGTGCTTAACAAGCGTGTGTTCAATTAATGACTGGGTGTCCCTTTAAGATGTATGATATTAACTGTTGTTTTTCTTCCTGTACAGATTGTGAGCTCCTGGTGGGGCAGGACTGAGGTTAATTAATTTTTTATCTTCAGCACCTAGTAGAATGCATGACACACAGTAGGCACTTTATATATGCATGTCAACTAGGTGATTTAATTAATGAATTAAGGTTGTAGGTCAGAAGACAAGATGCTCCAGATTTATGTTCCTAACTATATTAGTGAAATTATCTCATTTTTTTCACTTTATACCTATTAACGTAGTGGGTTAAAAATTATACTGAGAAATTATACTCTCCAACACATTTTATCCGTAAAAAAGTAATATTACTAGACTAAGCTACTGTTTATAATTTACTACCTTCATCATCAGGTAGGAATCATGATTAAAAATACATTTTGGGAGAAGAGTATTAATAGCTTACATTTACAATCAGAGTAGCGGTATTTATGTCAACATGAAAAAATTTTTGCTTAAAACTAAAATGTGTAAAGGACATGGATCATCTGAACAGATTCAGTAGTTGTGCCAGACAAACATTAGTATTTATCAGATAACTTGAGGCTCATTCTGTTTGGTGAAAGGAGCCATCCTTATAAAACTTTACAGATGTTCCTGTTAAAAAAATATTCTGTGCATGTCCTACTATTATTAACCTCCAATATAAAAAGAAGTGAATACAACAGAACAGAAATAATTAAGAAAAAGTAGAAAAACTAATAAAGAATAGGGGCCCAGGACAACAGAGAACAGAAATATGCATTTGTTAGGATTATGTCCATGTTGACTCATATTTTATGTATTTCTATTGCTTGGATACTCATCACAATCTGTTGTTATTTGTTATTATATCTGATTCCTGTGTTGGACAGTAAGCTCTCTAAGGCCTGGTACCTTCTTGTTCTTGTCTCAAAATTTTGCAAATCTTGTTTGTTTTTAATTATTTCATGGAAGAAGTTGTTGATGAAGGATTTTCTTGTTTTCCTGGATAAATTCACTGGATCTGTAATGAGACGACACCAATGTTACAAGTTGATGATGTTGATTCTTCTGTTTTCTGCCTGACATGCAAGCCCTACCTCTCTCATACCAGCTCGTTCCCTCTCTTGTCTTCTCTCTTCACAGACCATCTCTCTGCAGCCTCCAGTCACCTCTCAAGCTCCCTCCACCTGATAAAATGTTTGCAAGCTTCACACACACACATAATCTTACCTCATCCACTACCATGTATCCCCTGCTACAACCTACCTTTCAGCACTAAATATCTTTTTGTTTTCCTGCCTTTTTTTCTCACTCCAGTCCATACTCTATAGGACTACTGATTATCTCTCTGAAGTGCAGATATATTTGAGTGACTTTCTGTGCAGCTGCCCTGGCTTCTCCACGACCCTGTTACATACTGACTCGGTCTCAACTCCCTGGGCTCCAATCCAGCCCTTTCCCTTCTCGCCCATATCCACTCTGTCTTCTCTTCAGTCCTATTCCCACTCCACCTCCACATGCTTAAAACGAAGCTTCAGCAAATACGGATGCTCCCAGAAATTGTTCTGCACTCCAAGATACACCACATTCTTCCGAACTCCCATGCATCTGTGAAGACTTTACCTGGAGTTTCTCCCTCTAGTTTTATCACTCCCGACACCGACTAGGCTTCTGGACCAGCTCAGGTCTTATCCCAACACTCCTGCTTCCTTTGGTGCCCCTCTCAACCTTCACAGGAACCTCTACTGTAACATCTATTCTTTTTAAAATACTTATTTTCCTATCTGTGTAATTAACTAGACTATGGAAGATAAGGGGCCATGTTTCATTCAGTACTTCTCACAACATCTAATAAAGCCCCAGAAGTGATACTAAATGTGTCTGGAAATTTGGACAATGCTCTGATTATATGTTCTTACCATAGTGTGTATTAGAATAATATTCACCCTTTGGATGTGTTTAAAAACTGATTCAGAGTAAAATGCCTTCATCCATCCATTTTCGTGCAGATGCCTCATCCTGATCTTGCCCCAAGTTCCCTGAACCATCAGCTTTAAATGTCCTCTACACGGACCAATAGGTGTGTATAGTGTTAAAGATCTGTGAGAAGGTGAATACTACGAATTCTTCCAGGAAGCCTTCTCAGAACTGGTGTTAACAATTGGAACCACTGGGTAGCTCTACTCAAACTCAGAGTATAGTCAACATTAAAGATTTGTTTTGGAATTATATAATATATTCAGAATTACACAACATTTCAAGATGGACTCCTGGAATTCCTAGCTGTGATTACCTTGCTTTATGATATCTTAGTGACATGTGTGATAAAAACGAACATGGTTCCAGAAAAAATAGATAATTTCTTTGGTTATATGATTCTCATTCTGGACTTTTACAGGGTTTTGTTTTGTCTAGTTTTGTTTTTCACTCTGAAGCTCAGAAGTTCTGAGCTCTTTTAAGCTTTTCCGTTTAAAAATTACCACCATCCTTATGATTAATGCTATTTGGGTAAAATTCAGAGTGTCTTTCCACAGGGGTGGCTGACATAATCACAAAATAATAGCAGCAGTAATAAAACTTAGCACGTGGGGAAAAGAAATGGGTTAAATGAAAAAAAAAAGCTGAACAAAAAAACCCAATTTGAAATCAATAACAGACATGGCTAAACAAACAGCACAGATACATAATTTAATAGATAATTTAAAAATCAAACACACACACACACACACACACACACACACAAATACTTCACCCAGAATTTCATTCTTAAATAATGAGAGTTGCATTTAAAAACATGAATTAATCAAATACTTCATGAAATTCCCTGTTAATGAACTTCTCACGTGAACCACAAAAATTAGTTTTAGCAGTGCTCTCCTCCCGAATACAATTTTTTCTAGGTAACTGCAAATAAAGGAAGTTAATAAAAAGGAATTTTTAACAGTTCTTCTTTTACTGAATGAAAATGAGCTGTTGTTGCTGTTTTTGCATATGGCAGCCTTTCTTAGATTACTAACTTAATTTTTTTACAAAGAAGTACATTAGTCAAGTTGAATTAAGTCTTAGGTAAAGTTATGAGATAATGTTTCTATAAGCATGCAAGGCTTTATCAGTGGTTCATAGGAGAAGATATCAGAGATTCTTAAATGATAAGGATTCTTTGTAAGTCGTGTACTCATAGCTCACCTGAGCATGAAGGTAATTTCTCAAGAGTCCCTCGGATGGAGGACGAAGAGTTCACATGACTGCGACCCTCACGGTTCATCTTGGGTGTATGAAGTGGATTAAATCTACAGCAGCTTCTTTTCAAACATAAGTGCTTGATTTTGAAGATAAGAACTAGTCCAAACACTTGAGAGTTAAGTGGAAGTCTCTTATAAAACTAATATTTTGTTAGACTTTAAAGAGATATAGGATTTAATCCTTAAAAACATTAAGACTGGATAATTACCGCAAAAGAGATGGAGTAATAATTTTCATCTGCCTGATGTTGGGAGCTTGTTTTGACTAGAACATTTTGTTCAGAGCATCTTTGCTGCTTATGTGACTACGAAGAAATCAGTGGAAAACAGAAAGAACTAGAATTACTAAATCGTTTCAAGCAACAATTGCAATTCTTAATAGGTAATGTTTTGAAACAAATAACTTGATTTAATCTTCTTAACGTTTCTATGGCTTAAAGAAAATACAGAAAATCGGTATTTATACACTGATTTGTGGCAGGCTACTGGCTTCAAGATAAAAAAGGATAACTTCTCTGTATTTTTAAACCATTATTCTATAGCAGGCTTAAGAGTGATCATTTTAAAGTCTTTTAGATTCAGAGACTTCCCTGATAGCGCTGTGGTTAAGAATCCGCCTGCCAACACAGGGGAAATGGTTTCAATCCCTGGTCCGGGAAGATCCCACATGCTGCAGAGCAACTAAGCCCATGTGCCACAACTACTGAGTCTGTGCTCTAGAGCCCATGAGCCACAGCTACTGAAGCCCACATGCCACAACTACCGAAGCCCACCCACCTAGAGCCGTGCTCTGCAACAAGAGAAGCCACTGCAATGAGAAGCCTGCGCACCACAACAAAGAGTAGCCCCCGCTTGCTACAACTAGAGTAAAGCCTGCACTCAGCAACGAAGACCCAATGCAGTCAAAAATAAATAAATAAAATAAATAAATTTAAAAAAATTTTTTTTAATTTAAAGTCTTTTAGATTCAAGTTAAAGTGGAAGTATCTCTTCTTTGGAGGACTATCTTTGTAGATCTAAATATAAATCTAAGAAAATAATTTTTGAGATTTTTTAATAACTACAGAAAAATATTTTTCCTGAAAGGGACACAAAATCAACAGCACAAAACTTTATATTGTCATTGAAGAACTCTGCTGTTATACATCGATTCAACTTATTTCACCAATGTTTAAAAGCAGCGTTGAAATTTTTAAGAGACAATGATAATATTACACCCTAACCACATAGCAAGCAGAGCTTAATTGAAATGACTGTCATTCAGTTTGTGAAGAGAGAGGCTGCAGAGGGGCTGTGTATCTACTGCGTGTGGACAGACTGAGTCCAAGCATCAAACTGGTTCACTGCACAAGCAACAAGAAACAAATTTGGGGTTTCTAGAGCTCCTTCTCTAATCCTTTCAAGATGTTGATTGAATGCTTCCTCTAGGAATAAATGTCTATGATACTGCCTGTAACTGTGCATGAATTATTAAACCCTGTCAGAAGTTTTGAACAAACAAAGCTCCCTTCACTGAGTTGGAAAACTAAACTTGGGAATATCAAAATAATAAATAAAGATAATAAACACTTTTCAAGTTTCTGACAAGAAGAGGAATATATTGGGCTTCCCTGGTGGCGCAGTGGTTGAGAGTCCGCCTGCCGATGCAGGGGACACGAGTTCGTGCCCCAGTCCGGGAAGATCCCACATGCCGCAGAGCGGCTGGGCCCGTGAGCCACGGCCACTGAGCCTGTGCGTCCAGAACCTGTGCTCCACAACGGGAGAGGCCACAACAGTGAGAGGCCCACATACCGCCAAAAAAAAAAAAAAAAAAAAAGAACAGGAATATATTGCATATAATGACTTTAGGTAGGTCTAGAAGCTTCAGGCACTTAGGAATCAAGTGTAGGACTTTTTACAAAATAACATATTTCACGATATTGTCAAGGACTTAACTGATCTTTTGAAAAAACAATAAATGGAATCATAAGAAAAACAGGACAGCTGGTAGTGGGAAGAGTAACTGCCCTTTCAAAAATAGCTTGGCTCATAGCTCAGGGAGATCAGCTCAGTGCTTTATGACCACCTAGAGGGGTGGGTTAGGGAGGGTGGGAGGGAGATGCAAGAAGGAGGAGATATGGGGGGATATATGTATATGTATAGCTGATTCATTTTACTGTAAAGCAGAAACTAACACACCATTGTAAAGCAATTATACTCCAGTAAAGATGTTAAAAAAAAAAACAGCTTGGCTCAACTCTGCATGATGAGGTGTGGTTTGGAAAACAAAATCTTTCAAGACTGAGTGATAGAAAAAGCAATAAAACAGACATTTTTATAATAATTCAACACAAAGTTTAGCAGTCATTTTTATTGGTACATCTGTGTTTACTTGTTCGTTTTTCAATGTTTCTTCCTTCCTTCCTCCAAAAAGGTTTTAATGCAGGCTTTGGGGCAGAGGAAAACGTTTCTTCAAGCTAATTTTAATATAAGATTTGGGGGTTTTAGAACTTTGATAACTTGTTTGATGGAAAACTTTAAAAGCCATGCTCTCTGAACTTAGAGGGAAAGTCTGGATAACCTTTAAGCATGAGTGTTTATCTGTGAAGTGGATGGCTAATGAGACAGCACGTAAATCGCCAGGAAAGTCAATGTCATTACTTTATCTTTTATAGGCATCAATCTCCAGGGAGGACAGTCTTTCATAACAAACTCTTCTGTGTAACCAGGAAATAATTCACTGTCAGAATAAAAGGTCTCTGGCAAGTCAGCTGGACCATTTCTTTGTCCACCCCTTAATCATCCTCAGAAGTTCTGTGTGTTTCAAAGTTTAGTCTTAAAAAATTAGATGGAATATTGCCGACTCTTCAGAAGTGAGTCTCAGCCTTCACCAAAAACTGAGAAATTATCAATATCTTTTAAAGTTATTTACGTCTAGCTTTCACAATCTAATCCTGGATTTTAAACATCTCCATTTCCAAAATAGGTATTTATTCAACAAGCATTTTATAAACTTAAAAAATCCAGGTTTCAGGTGCTCCTAGAAAAATCAGAAGCTTGGGTCAGAGGGAGTGTGAATTTCAGCAGGACAGCAGGTCGTCACTGTCTCCTGGGCTGCTGTCCTGCACGGCCTCGCTCTGCGTTGGTAAGACCTGCATGGCCCCATTAGCACTTGAGCTTGGCACCTCTCATGTAGGTTTTACTTCACCCAGGTTTCTGTCACAGGGGTACAAACAAAAGGGATAGATGTTTGACTCTTTCTGTTCATAATTTTGAGACATGGATTTTGTCTCCTGCATATGTCCAATTTTATGCACCACTGACACTTGATACTTAGATACCTAATTTGACTTCCAAATGGTGAAACAGTTTGAAACATTGGTTATTATTACCATTGTTAGTGGAGCCCTACTCCAGCCATCACTCCAGCTTGTCATTCTGCTCCAGCCAGCAGTGGCTTCCGGTCCTTGTCACCATGGGCAGCGGTGCTTTCAAAAGCACTGCTCTGATGCTGTCTCTTCCAAGCCCCAAACCAAGTAAAGCAGTAACAACAAAGACTTGCTTCCTCTTTCCGTTCTGTACAAAGAAAAGCTAGGGCTAAATAACCTGCAGTCTGCAGCACGTGAGCAAGGGTGGTTGTTTGTCCTAAGCGAGTTCAGAAGCTCGCTTCCTTTCCCGGTGGTGCTGGGACTATGCGTCAGACTAGCCTTGTCAGATATTTGCATGAGCCCTGAAACCCTATGTGACTGGGGCCCTTCCCCTTAATTTCGATCCCCTTCGTGGTAATTTAAAATATCCTTGTTTCGTGCTGAAATTGACATACTGTTACGCACTTTCTTTCTGGGCATCTTTTTTTTTAAAAATATATTTAAAAATTATTTTAAAATTAATTTTATTTATTTTAGGCTGCACTGGGTCTTCGTTGCTGTGCACTGGCTTTCTCTAGTTGTGGTGAGCAGGGCCTGCTCTTCATAGCGGTGCGAGGGCTTCTCATTGTGGTGGCATCTCTTGTTGTGGAGCACGTGCTCTAGGCATATGGGCTTCAGTAGTTGTGGCATGTGGGCTCAGTAATTTGGCTCGCAGGCTCTAGAGTGCAGGCTCAGTAGTTGTGGCTCACGGGCTTAGCTGGTCTGCGGCATGTGGGATCTTCCCAGACCAGAGATTGAACCCGTGTCCGCTGCATTGGCAGGCAGATTCTTAACCACTGCGCCACCAGGGAAATCCCTCCTTCTGGGCATCTTGAATTACAACTATTTGCATTTCTTAAATAGATAAACAGAGAGTTCTTGTAAAGGCACAGTAGGTAAAGACTGACATTTTATAGAAGGAAACTGTAAAGAGGGAAACTTTTCTTGGCAATTGTATGTAAATTACCAAATGTGTACTCATTTCCCTCCCATATACAAACCTGAAGAACTCAATCTTGATTATGTAGATATTATGAGGGTAGATGATAGTGTGAATTTAAAGGTATATCTTCCTCAATGGAAAGGACTCAGAATGCAAATTTGACAGGCAGACTTAGCAAAATCACACGTTCACTTTTTAAAATTTTATTTATTTATTTTTGTGAAAAGGAAAATGTCAAAGTTAGGTGGAAATAGATGTGATCCCATGTGGTGCCTCAAGTTTCCAGCTCTACTTTTTTAAATGGTCAAAATTTGCATCATGATATGAGGAGAGAGATTTGTTAGTGTAGAGCTGTCTTCACAGATGGCCTTAAATTATTGCCTCATGCAAAAGCAACGTACGGTTCTCAGTAACGCAGAGGCTAAATCTTCATTTCTATCATCTGTTTCTTTGAGTCTCAGAGCTTAGCTTGATGAAGTCATTACCATGACTCATTCTGGGGTTTCTGCTGTACACAGAGGGACTTAGGAGTCTCTCACCCTGGCCCTTGGGACCACAGCAGGTGGGACAGAGAGCCCGGCTCCCATGAGCAGAAAGGACTTGTTAACTTCCCGAGAAGCTTGAGATCTGGGAGTTTTAGAGGAAGTGGGCCTGGGGGCGGGGGCTCGAGTGAGCACAGGCAGTAAAGACCCTGATAAGCACCAGGTGGCAGCGAGGGGTGGCCCTGCTGGAAGGTCCCAGGTGTGACAAAGAGGGGATGTGGACACAGGAAAGGCATACGTGAAGCTCACTGGAGAATCCAGAAGGCTGGCTGGACATATGGATTACCTGATGACAGTTTGGAACTCTTTAGAATCTCCTTGTGTTACTCAAAGTGGGGTCTAGCTGCTCGCCACTTGAAGGCTAATCCTCGAAAGGCAAGATTGGTGGAAAGGAAAGTTTGCTTTATTCCAGAGGCTGGTAACTGGGGGAGAAGGTGGACTTGTATCCAAAGGCTGACTGCCCCGTGACAACCAGCGGGCAAGAGCTTTTATAGGTGGAGGGAGGGAGCTATGTGCAGAAACAGCACAGTCAGCTCCGACTGCCATCTTGAAATTGGTCATGATCAGCGTCATCTTGACTGTTTTAAGTAGTTAGTCTTCAGTTCCAGGGTCAGTTTGTTAACATTTCTTTGAGGCCAGTTCTCAGAATTGTGGCGGCTTGTGTCATGGCTGCAGTCTGGTCATGATGTAGTTAACTTCTTCCACCTGGTAGGGGTTTCAGTATCTACATAACAGCTCAAAGGATATGACTCTGAATATTATCTATAGCCCTTGAGGAGGAACTAAAGGTCCTTGACTTTGCTTAATGACTAAACTGTTATTATTTTGTCCTGTTTGAATGCTTTCCTTTCTTTCTGCATTTTCTCACTTCTCCGATTAAACTTTTTCTTTGGCTAAAGTTTTCTACAGACAAAAGGCAGGTGGAGGCCATGGTCCTGCTCAGTTTCACTTGTAAGTATATCAATAGATAGGAACAAATAAAGTGATCGAACTCCAAGAAACAACCAATGGTTAACAGATAAACCCAATCAAGACTCACATGTATTTCCCCATTTTTAAATTCAGAGTCTTCTTTTTCTTTCTACACTTCAAGGGACATTTGACAACCTGGTCTATTTCATCGATATTTTAACGCCAATATAGACGCCACTGTTACATTTTTCTGCTAATTCCTTCCTTCTTTTCTCATAGGTTTTGACCTAGTGAAATGTGAGGATCCGGGGATCCCTAACTATGGCTACAGGATCCGGGATGAAGGCCACTTCACGGACACGGTGGTTCTGTACAGCTGTAACCCAGGCTACGCCATGCACGGCGGCAACACTCTGACCTGTCTGAGTGGTGACCGGAGAGTGTGGGACAGACCACTGCCCTCCTGTGTAGGTGAGTTACTTACAAGTGCACAATGAGAGCTGGAGGCCCATGCATATGCTCTGACTTAGTTCTTACAGAGGAAGGGGGAAGGATTTCCACTGCTCTCTCTCCAGTATGGGTTTTTATGTATTCCTAATATTTGTGTGAGTGTGTGTGTTTGTTTTTTTTCTTTTTTTAGGTAGGAAAGACAGATCTCCTAGTACTATTTTATTGAGGCTATCTGCACAGAATTATTATTAGAAATATAACACAGTGTTTCACTGTTTTATTCTCTTGACTTTGCACAGAGGATACTGCCTTTCCATCAAGATAATGCTAGGGAACAAGTAAAGGAAAGCAATGACAGGGACAAACAGATGGCTGTGATTGTTTTCCTGTGTGTACAACACAGACGTGATGGTTTGGGCTTTTAAAGGTAGTTACAGGAAGCCTCTAATGCCTGGAGTAAACTTCCCTGTGTTTCTGTATCCCTTTCAGCGGAATGTGGCGGTCAGATCCACGCTGCCACTTCAGGACGCATCTTGTCTCCTGGCTACCCCGCTCCATACGACAACAACCTCCACTGCACCTGGGTTGTAGAGGCGGACCCGGGAAAGACCATCAGGTACTTGTTTTATTGGGTTTCAGTGATTTGAGAATAGAAGCATGGCTCCTATTCTTGTGGTGGAGATAGTGGTACATCCATTATTACCCACTATTAGATTTAAGTTTCTGAGTTAAAGAAGAAAATGTAAACACATGGCCAAGGTTTTTGTTGGTTTGCATGCTCACTTTGGTATTCCTTTGAAAATTTGTGTTAAGCCATCCATAGTAAAGATAAAAAAAGTAAGTACCTCAGTTAGCTTTGGCTGCGTAACAAGTGGGCCCCCGAAACTTAGTTGCTGCAAACGATGATGTATGTGCTCATGTCTTTGTGGGTTGCCCAGGCAGTTCTGGTTGGTTGGGGTGGGTGGTCTAGGAGGGCCTCATGCAGGTTTGGGGGGCTCAGCTGGATGGTTAAAGGCTGGGGTCTCTCCACTCCAGGTCTGTTCCTTCAGGAAACTAATGATGGTAGAAGGTTCCTCGAAGCAAGAGATGGAGACTTTGCAAACTTTTGCTTGCATCACATTTGCTGATGTGCCATCTGCCAAAGCAGGTCTCAGGGGCAAGATAAAGTTTGAAGAAATACAATCTACCCCTTAATGGGAAGAGAATCAGTTATATTGAAAAGGTTCTGCATATAGAGGTGGAAGAGGTGTGTGATTATTTTATGATATTCCAAAGTAAGTTTGAAGGAGACCAAGAAAGTATTCCAATCTAAAGTTACACGTATAACAGAAAATCATGAAAAATCTCAGATAATTGTGCAAACATTTCAACAGAAAGTATTACTCTATTTCAGTCGATAGTCCTAAATGATGGTAATTTTTTTAATTAACAAGTAAACCAACAAAAAGTAAAATTCTCCATGTGCCAGTCAAAAGGCTGTGTCAAAACCACAGTACGGTAAAGCAAAAAGTAATTTCAAAATAAGCTGTTTTTTAATTATAGATCTTGATGAACAAGGAGAGAATGTACATTCTTTAGTCACGCCTCATAAAATCCCCTTTCTCCTCCCATTAACTCTCCTCTTTCATTGTATTCTTTTGAAATCTCCCCGGAAAGTTAATTTTTTAAAAAACTCTGTACCCCACCTCCCAACAGCCTTAATCCACGTGCCTCTGTTCCTTTTCCTCTTCCCTGTGTTATTGCACTGACCAAAGACTAAAAGAATCCAGGCAACTCAACTCTGAAATATGTGAAGAAGCTGAAAGAGACAGGTGCAAAGCAGAAACCTCTTTCTGGGGCAAGTGGATACATGAAAACATTTATGAACTAGTGGGTTTTGTCCTTATTCACAGAAGGTTTGCCCAGCAAACTTAGTAAATTTATCATACTGCAACTTTATAACTTAGTAAAAAAGTGAAACGGGACAAGGAGGAGTGAGGCGACCTGCTGATTCCATTCAGTGTTGCTGTTTCTCATCAGGTGACTTCCATCCTCCCTGAAATTCACCAGACTTTCTTGAAGTTTGATCACATTTACATCTTGGGAGTGAGTTAAAGTGACATGGCACAAACTATTACCACTTTCAAACCCTCCAAAAGAAATATTCTTACTATGTACAGGGAGCAAGGGAAGGAATTTAAAGCATGTAAATATTGCAAAAAACATTATTTTATAATAACTCATTTAAAAATTAACTTGTGTCATTAAGAAAAATGATTAATTAGGTAGTTAGGGATCCATTGGGACACAAATAAGGCATATTTGAGGGACAGAATTTAAGAGTCTGTATTCTTCATAAAAATCAACATAGTCACTTATCCAATGAACTAAATAGAATTAAATACTACTTCTTAACTTTGAATTCCTGAACACTTGATCTGAATAATCCAAAAGCCATTACACTGAATTTGATTGTGAAAAATCCTAGGAATCATCTGTGATTCATAAAATGACTTTACATAAACAGGATATATTTCCTTTTAGGCTGATTTCAAAAGTTTCTATTTCTGACACATCTCCTTGTGATTTGTTTCCCAAGAATTGGAAAGAGCACTTGTTCCCCTAATGCAAACCAAGTGATGAATTCACTCTTTGCAGGTGAATGTAATACTTCATTAACATTTTAGTAAGAACAGAGAAAAGAAATTAATAAAGAATGAGTTGAAGTAATAAAAAATGTACAGCTTTTGCATCATGAACTGACTTTGTCATTTAACCGTTAATGTTCTAGGAAAAAAAAGACATTGCCTATACCACTTTATTGTTTGGGGAATTTTTTTCTTCTTGTAGGTATCTTTCAAGTTACTCAATTTGTAAACAGATCTTTTTCATTTAAGGCATAAAGCCCTTCATAATAAGGAAGTTAAGAAGCAAACATCAGTACTTGTAATTAATTTACTCCATCGGTATTCAACCTCATCCCAAAATGTTTCTGGTGATTTCTCTTCATTAAGAAAATATGTACTATTTTTAGTATGGCAATTTGGAAAATAACATACTTAAAAGTACATAATATACAATTTTAGGCTTAAAATGGTACTGATGCTAAGAAAAATAGGGCTTGGTCTTAGTTTGGATATTCTTTAGCTTAGTTTACTGAATTATTTCATTGATATCATAGCCAGTATTTTATCTACATCGTTTGTTTGAAAATGAGGAATACATCAGTCATATAAACATGAGCCCAGGGTTTAATTTAAGTATTAAAAATTCTTAATATAAATGGAATTCATTACTATACATTCTATTATGATTTCTTTAAATGTCAGTGTTTTTCACTGTCAAAGAATAAATAAGGAACAAGATCTCGGAAATTATAAAAGGTCTGGTTTCAACACTTCAGGCCAGTTATTACTGGGCCTATTTTGATTTCTTGGAGGTCCAAAGCAATTTCTGATTGCATATTGCTGTAACTTTTTGTTCGAGGTAATAGAAGACCCCAAAATAGTTTTTGTTATAGGGCACTTGGGTCTGGAAGAGGTTTGTAATTTTAACACGCATACTATAAAGCAGTTACCAGAATTAAATTTAATTAAAAGTCTAATCACAGGACACTGCAGTAAATTTAGCCACATTAAGAGTTATATGTAAGCATGTGTCCGAGAGACCCAGTGTGTTTCACTGCTGAGCACAGCTGTAATTTATACAATAAAGGGAACAGCATTACAAACATCTTCAGCAAGCAGCATCAAGGCAGTGTTTTTCATAATCGTATGTGTATGTTGTTCCCTGGCTTTCATTGCTTTTCTGCAAGTGTAATTGTCTGGAAAACTCACTTTGAAAGTATTTCTGTTCCTAATTGTTCCCAGGAAATTGCATTTGGAGGTGTAGTTGAGGGGGATTTTATTAGAAAAGCTCATGCAGTATTGAAAACATGAGAGGCCTATCAAAAGTGTATCAAGATTGTCAAAACTGTCCACGTGCAGACTTTTAAAGAAAGTGAAATGTGGGATGTGATCCTGATCTCACTGCATCTGGCTGGATGGGCTGTAGAAAGATCGGGGGAGATGTGGTTTGGAGATCTAGGAATGTTTTAATTTATTTTTGACCAACCTTCAAGATCGCTGTGAGACACAGACTAAGCAGGAGAAGGACGGGCAAATGATTCCACTTCACTGGACATTTGTCTCCAAACGTGAGGTCGGCATGTAGTAAATGTGCTGGGAACATGAGTCGGGAGTCTTTTGCTGACAAGACAGACAGGCGTGGGGCCCGGAACCGAAGCACCTCAAACGCCCCTTTCCTGTCAGGGCCACAGCGGGGTATCCCATCTATCTTTGTGGGTAAGGTGAGGAAATAACCGGTCAAGAGAATTCCAGCCATCCAAAGAAAAGAGAGCAGCAGCTCTTCAAAGTCTGCCCAGTGTCTGAGGCTGGGCTCTGGCCCTCCTTAGCTGGGGCTGTGGGAGCAGCTGCTGGGTTTAGGGAACCCGACCAGCTGCCTGCAGAGTGAGAGAGAGGGAGAACCCTGCAGGCACCCGCCACGGCGCAAGATCCTCATGCAGGCAATTTCAGTTACCCCGCTTCAGCTAAACAACGCCAGTGCCCCAAAACAGGATTCAGATTTCAGTTGCAGACTTACTGTGAAGAATTGCATGAAGGACAGACTTCTCTTTTAGTCCTTCAGCTCCCAGATCTGTGCATAAACAACAGAGGCACGTCACAGCCAGTTCCTGATCGCGTCACGCGCCTTCCCGAGGGGGATTGCTGCGCTCAGCTCAGCCACAGACAGCAGAGTGTGTCCTCGTGTTGCTTCCTTGTCTCCCAGTGATAAACCCACTTGGCGTTTTACAAACACGGATAATCGAAAAGGGAACTGGCCATTGAAGATGAAAGTGTAGAAAGAATTGAAAAGTGGTAACACTGGAAGTGAAATTCCAATCACACATAAATGGAGCTTAGGAGAAGCAGTTGATGGTGGGGACGTTGGTATGGCTGCTGTTCCAGGGATGAACGCCTCACAGGCACAAGGCAGGCACGCCAATTTCAGGATTATTATCATCCCCCCTGGGCCTCTTTCTACTTCTTTATTCCCTATTTCTGTCAATGCCTGTCTTCCTCAGAATGGCTGGAGGTTTTAATTTTCAGTATTATCTTCTGCTCTTCCTTGTTTCTCCCTCACCAGTCTCCAATATTTTCCCAACTGAACAAAACAAACAAACAGGTATTAATATATGTCTCACAGCATTCTTTTAGTGAACTACATTAAATTTCTTCATAATAGGCTCTGCGAAAAAATTAGTTGCATGCAAGCCAAACCCTTGTCAGCTCTACCCTTGTTTGTCTTTCTTCTTATCTGTGATTCCCAGTTCCTACTTCCCAGGCTCTTACTGTAATCTTCTCCCAGTGAGCCTTCCAAATCCGTCCTCCACCCTCTCCATCTCTGAGCCACCCCTTTGCTAATCAGCGAACATAAGCTCCTTAACCAGAACTGTAACACCCTCTCGACTTGGCGTCTGGTCCCCTACAGGTTTACCTGCAACGGCTCATATGCACGTTACATTTCAGCACAGATGAAGCGTGTATGAGTCTCCCATCCCAACCTTGTCAGCTCTCTCGACCTGTGCTCCCCCCAGTTTCTCCTTGTTGCCTCACCTCCAGATTCTTCCCATCTTTGGGGGCCCAGTTAAAAGGTCAACCCCTCAACAAGAATTTCATTCTTGTTATCTCACCTGAAAATAATCTGTGTTCTTCTCTGGACTCAGTGTTTGCCCTGCAGTTCCTTCCTTCTGAAGTAGGGTCATCACTACATAGCAAGACATCCAGGCAAGCCTCTTAGTGTCACGAGCTCCTCCCTCCTTCCCACACTCCTGTGATCACACATCTCAGTAATTCTTCGTGGAGCCCCAGGTCTGCTCTCCCACCAGTACTGCTGCTACTTCCCTAGTCCAGACCAGCATGACTCACTGGGCCTCTTCTCTGACCATCCTGCCAGGGCTGCCTCTCAACCACTGCTCCCACTCTAAGGAACATGTTTTATTTTTTTTCAATTATTAATTTTATATGGCTGAAAAATAAATGTATATCTAGACATCTTCAAAAGTATAAAAAAGAAAGGCATGCATTATCCCCATACTAGACATCATTGTTGCCATGTTCACATATGTCTTACATGGACTTTGCATATTCTACAGTGTGGGTGTCTATAATTAATTATTGTCTCTCTTGGTTATTTACATTATTTCTAATTTTCAATATTATACATAATAATATGGCAAATAGTATTGCAAGTAAAGCTTTGCCTCTTTTTATAATTAATACCTTAGAATAAATTCCCAGGAAAATTCTTTCTGGGTCAAATGGTTGAGACATTTTTGTGTGTCTTGATACAAATATTTCTATCAAATAAAGCTGATCATATCACTTACCCCCTTTAAAAAAAGTACGTATTTTGTCTGCTCATTATGTGCAGAATCAATTCAAGTTCATTGTCATAACGTTCAAAGTTATTTATTTTCCCAATTTTTGAAATACTAGAAAAGTGTTGCAGAAAGATAAAAAGCCTGAAAAGTAGTTTGCTATAATCCTAGACACAAAATATAACTACAGTTTAAAATTTGGTATATATTTTTATAATTTTTTATGCAAACACACACACACACACCCATATATATATATAATATACATACATATATATACAGCTTGATTTATCTGTTTATCTACTTGTTTAATTATTTTTGAAAAATAGTATCATGCCTTAATATTATTCTGAAGATTTCCTTCAGTCAGTAAACATGGTCAAAGTTTTATATCCTTACTTGTAATTCCACCTCATTCTGTTTAGTCATGGAAGAAGATTCTATTGCCTGAATGCACCATAATTTATTTAAACTATACCCTATTGGGATATTTGCGTTGTTTTCAGTTTTTCACTATTATCAGCCATGCTACCATCCTCCCAATATATCACCTCGAGGGTACTTTCTACAATGAATTTCTAAAGCTGGACTTGCTGTGTATGCATATTTAAATTTGTATAGTTATTACCAAATTGCTTTTATGAAGAGTAGATATGGCTTCAACAGCATATGAAAAGGTAGGGTCTCCACAATGTCACTGAAACTGGATAAAGTGTTTATAATCTTTGCCAATCTGGTAGGAAAAAAATCTTTGCATCATTTTTTGTTATATTTGTAACTTTTGTATCTTTACATTTTTAGCATATTAATGAATGTATTTGTTCAGTAGCTTTTTGTCTCATCCTCTTTATTGAATTATCCTTCCTATTTCTCTCTGCCTGACAAAGCCCTTCCCAGACACCTTGAGGCAGAATTAAACACACCTGATGCTTTGTTCACGTCTCTTAAAGCTTGTGACACTGTGCATTGCAAAGTGTATGTTTTTGTTTTTGTTTTCTTTCATGACTGTGTCTGAAATGACTAACAGTTCCTTCAGGATGATACTTTTTAAAATCAATTTTTAAACTTTCCCTACCTAGTGGTATGGTGTCTGCATATTGACTTTAATTATTTTTTTTAGAATGAAAAATGGCCATTTCTTTATCTGTTTAAATTTTGTTATATCATTTTTGTTGTTATTGAATATACAAGGTATTTCCCAAATGGCAAAACTTACAGCATCAGGGTGAATCTTTTTTTGTCTATGTAAGCTTCTCATTAACATATAACATAGGCACATAAGACTATCCAAATGATAAGTATACAGCTTGTTTATAAAAATACCCCTTGTTACCAGCAACCAGATCAAAACCCACATTGTGCCCTTTGAGCTCCATTTAAACGATCCATTCTTAACGATAATCACTATCCTAACTTCAGATAGATAATCGCTATCCTAATTTGAACTTTATAAAAATCGAATGATACAGTGTGATTAGTTTTGTGTCTTGATTTCCTCAACCTTCACTGCCACTGATACAGGTAAATTAGTCCATTGCATGAATACACAATGATTTACTTATTTATTCTGAGTGTTGGTGGACGTGTGAATTGTTTTTACACAGTTTAAGGTTATTGCAAATCATGTCGTGTTGGATATGCTTTCATGTATTATTTGGTGGATGTGTGCATGTTTTTCTCTCAGGTGTACACCTGTACTCAGCTATGGTAGATACTGTCAAATGATTTCCCGAAGTGGTTAAACCAACACCACTCCCATCACAGTGTAGGTCACTCCCAGGTACCTCACCTTCCCCTGCACTAAGCATTGACTGTCTTTCCTTTTAGCCATTCTAGTGTGTAGTTGTTTTAATTTGCTTTTCCTTGGTGACTGATCAAGGCCATCACTTTTTTATATGTTTATTGGTCTCTTGACTATCCTCTTTTATAAATGTCAGTTGAAGATTTTTGCTCATTTCTTTTTGCACTGGAATGCCTATCTTTTCCTTTTGATTAGTATATAGTTTTTATACATCTGAATGCAATCTTTTGTTGATTATATATTCACCAGCTATATTCTTATACTCAGTGGTCTTTTGGTTTCATAATGATGTCTTTTGGTAAAGACAGGTTTTCAGTTTCAGTGAGTCAAATTCATTTTGGCTCATTTTTCTTTTATGGTTAGTATATTTCTTATTAAGTTATATCAAATATTTTGTGGGGGGGTTTCTTAGTGTTTTTGTGTCCAGTTTAAGAAATCCTGCCCTCCAAAGTTATAAAAAATATTATCTTAAGTTTTTTTTATAGGAGATCTATTTTATCTTCCACATTTATGTTTTCATTTCATCTGGAATTAACTTCTGTGTAAGGTATTAGGACGATGCAAGGAATCTTTTGTCCATAGTGCAGTTCAATTGACCATTTGTTGGAAAGTCAGTCTTTCTCCATTAACTGAAGTGCAGCCTTTGTTATTAAACCAGATAATTATAATTATGATTATATAATTATAGGCCTGTTTCTGAACTTCATTACATTGATCTATTTGTCCATCTAGTGCAATACCTTTCTATCTTAATCACTGAATTACTTAATAAGTACTGATATCTGGTACTGTATTCCTCCAGCTTTGTTCTTTTTCATGTAGATTGCCATGGCTATTCTTTTTTTTGTGTGTGGTACGTGGGCCTCTCACCGCTGTGGCCCCTCCCGCTGCGGAGCACAGGCTCCGGACGCAAGCTCAGCGGCCCTGGCTCACGGGCCCAGATGCTCTGCGGCATGCGGGATCTTCCTGGACCAGGGCACGAACCCGCATCCCCTGCATCGGCAGGTGGACTCCCAACCACTGCGCCACCAGGGAAATCCCGCCATGGCTATTCTTGACCCTTTGCATTTCCATATGAGTTTTAGAAACACTTGTTACTTTCTACAAGGAAGTTGCTAGGGTTTTAGCTGGAATCACATTATATCAGTAGATCAGCTTAGGGAAACCTGACATCATTTCCAGTTCTGAATTTTCTGATCTCTGATATAGTATATTGTCTCATTTATGTAGATCTTATATAATTTGCCTCAATAATGATAGTTTTCTGTGAGGAGCTCTTGTACATCTTTTGCTAGAATTATCCCTAGCTATAGCACACTTTTTGATGATAATGTAAATAGTATTTTTATTTCACTTTCTAATTGTGACTGTCTTGTGAAAATAAATTATATTTTTATATTTATCTTGTATAAATAAATTCACTTATTAATTCTGAGTTCTTAGGTTTAAAATTTTTTTCTTTGTGAACAATCATGTTATCTACATTAATAAAAGATTGGTTTCCTTTTTTGTCAAATCTTTTGGCTTTGTCTTGCCTTGTTGCACTGGCTACAGTCACCAGAATAATGATTCGAAATGAATCTCATTGTCCTGGTCCCAATCTCAGAGACTAAACTTTCAATTATTTATTTATTTCAATAAATATATGTGAGTTATATTTTAAAAACTCCATAATGGAAAAAATATTAAATTCTACCACCTAAAGATATAAAATTCAAAAACAACTATAGGAAATTATTGGAATTAATAAATGAAATTATTTATGTAAGATAAGTAAAAAACATAGTGTTTTCTACATTTTTTTCACTTAGCAGTACTTTTATGGACTTTTTACATATCAGTATTTACTGAACTTTTAATTCTTTTGTTGTTGGACATTTGTCCTGTTTTCAGTTTATCACCAATTTCAAAATATTTTGATAAATATAAGATGTATATTTCTGTATGTTTGTCTATATTGGTTTCCTTGAGTCAATTTTAGTAATTTCTATTTTCTAGAAAACCATTTTATGCATAGTTTAAAATATATTGCCATAGATTTATATGCATAGTTATCGCTTAGATTCATTTCCTTTTTTCTTTCTTTCTTCACTAGTTTATATTTTTATCAACTACTCCATACACACAGTATAAAAGTAAAATAATTCTGCAGTGATGGTTACAGAAAGCAGTAGTTCTCTACATCCCCTAAATCTCTAGTAGAATTGCTGGATGATGTGAATTTTGCATTTAATAAAAGCCTAATGTGTCTCGAGTAGCATTAGTAAAGGTCAGTGCATGCCTAGACACATTCTAGTAAGCCCAAGGACACCAAAGGTGGAGAAAAGATCCGAGAAACAGCTAAAAAAAGGAAGATATATATTAGCTAGCCTGATAGAAGACTTCTTAACAATACAGACCAAAAGAAAGAGGTATTTGAAGTACTAAAGGAAAATAACTGTCAACCTGGAATCTATATTCAAACAACCTGTCATTCCCTTGTAAGTGTTCCTATTATGCAATTACTGTTAACACACAAAATACTACTATTGGTTTAGGGATATATATTCACCAGACATATGTGATAGTTAAGAGGAACTTTTATCCAGCTAAGAATATAGCTTAATACAAACAAAATAAATAAATTATATGGAGACATTGGAAATTGCACAGCATGCCTCCTTTAACTCTTTATAACTCATAAATAAAACAGGTAACAAATTAGTAAGTTTACAGAGGATTTGAACCATGCAATTACTAAACTTATTTTAAAAAGACATGCAGCCTTCAACTAGAAAGTGCACATTCTGTTCAAGTAAATATGGAACATGTGCAAACATGATCACAAACTAGGAACAAACTAATCAGTGAAAACAATAAAGCAGAGAATCACTTTTATACTCCACACCAAGACCAAAATGGAATAGAAATAGAAATCTGTAGCAAGAAGGAAAACACATGCTCAATTTTGAAAAGAAAAGACACATGATTAACAGCTTACTGTGAAATTTATAGCCTTAAATGCACATATTGGAAAAAGAAGATCGCTTGAAAATCAAGTTAAGCTCCAGCTAATGGAATTTGAAAAATGCTATCAGAGTAAATTCAAAGAAGTATAGTTGAAAAACAACAAATATAGTAAAAGAAATTAATGGAAGAAATAATATAGAGAATTACCAAACCCACAAACTGATCCTTGAAAAGGTATCATTGGTAGAAAAATAACTGACATATTATGATAGAATACAGGAGGTCCAAATAATTGACATTAGAAATGGAATTGAAATATACCCCTACAATAAGGATTACTTTTAGAAAATTTAAGAAAATAATAGATTATATTATACCAATATATAGGAAAAACCTTCCATCCAAAAGAAAAAAATGGAAATGGTCTGATTCATTTAATGAGGCTAAAATAACCTGCATATCACAAGAACAAGTAAAGAACAGGAAGTAAAAATTAAGAGCTGAACTCTGTAATTACTCCCATTTTATATATTAAGAAAAATGACTTGTATGATCATCTAAATAGGTATAGAAAAAGTAGTTTAATAGAATTGAATACATGTTCATGATCAACAACATAAAGAGATAAAACGAAAACCTTCCTAGCGTAGTAAGTAGCAGGGGTTTTTTCTTAAAATGATAAAGGGTATGTAACAAAATCCATCCACGAGAATATAATATAATATATAAACAGTAATAAAAGAGATGAAGAATGCATTACAGAAGTGGACAATCATATGTGATCAGATAATTCAGAGTCCATGGTCCTATTCTCCACCTAAGACCTTTGATGATCTCATGTAGTCCCATGACTTAAGACCATTTATTTCCGAAGACACAGGTTTATTATTTCCTTTCAGAGTTCTCTCTGAAGCTCCAGGTTCGCATGAACAGCTGTCTGCTCAAGTCTCTACTCAGTGTCCGGTAGGCATCTTGAATTTACAGGCCCAAATCATAATCCTGGTCTTCCCACCCCACAAACCTTTCCACCTGCACCCTTTCTCACCTCAGCCCGTGACCTCTCCACCTTTCTCATTTCTCAGGCAAAAACCTTCGAGTGACCTTGCATCCTCTCTTAATCATACATGGCTCACCCAGTCCTGTTTTCCCCACCTTCAAACCGTGCCCAGAATCTGACAACCTCTCAATACCTCCCCTGTCCAGCTCCTCTGAGTAACAGCCATCTGATTCTTGATTCTGCCTTGCCCTGTATAGCCTGTTGCCAACACAAGTGCAGAGCAATTATTTTTAAATCACAGGTGGGATAACTTTTTTACCAAAAACACCACATTGGTCTGTCACCCAGGGTGAAAGCCAGAATCTTCAGAACAATCTACAAAACCCTGTGTGTTGCCCACCAGCCCCCTGCTTCCCCCTCCCCATCCACTACACCCGTTATTTCTCTGGCCTCAGTTTCCTTATCAGGCCCTCTCTCTGCTCTGGTTAAATTGGTGCCTGGATGGTCTCAAATGCTGAAACCATGCCCTCTGTGTCGGGCTTTTGCTGGGCTTCACTCTCCCCTCACACCAAGTGTAACAACCCCTCCATCTCCTTCAAGTCTGCTCAAACCTCTGCTCACCAACATGGGTTAACCAACAACCCCATATACTACCTAAATCTCCCCCCATCCTCTGGTCCTGGCATGACCAGTGCTGCTTATTCTGCTCTGCTTTTTTCTTTCCTCAATGGCATTTACCACTTACTAAAATGCAGTCTTCTTTACTTATTTTTTGTAGTTGCTGTTTTTCGCTCATCTCCCCCATTACCAACCATGTAACCTCCATGAAGGCAGGGTTCTTCATTTAGTTCACTGATGTATCCAAAATTCCTAGAAGAGTGCCTGGTACATAGTCGGTGCTCAATAAGTGTTTGTTGAATGGCTGAACTATATTGAAAGGGGGTTGCCTTAGACTCACAAAAGGATGTTCAACCTCATGAATATTCAGGGAGATGTAACTTAAACATGATACCGTTCCACAACCATCAAATTTTCTCTTTTTACAACTATTTAAGTCTGATGTTATCAGGTATTGGTGAAGATGTGACAACACAGAGCCATTTGTACTTTATTGTGAGACTGTAAGAAGTTACAGTCACATGCTAGAACAACTTGGCCATTTCTCTTCTTGAGCCTAGAGGGACCCTAGGCTGAGCACCATTTGTCATGATAAAATGCAGAAACTAACTATCTTTTGTTAGAGGACCAGACAAATGAAGCATTTCCTCATGCTTCTAAAGCGAGTTAACAAAATCTACGTCTTTCAGTTTAGAGGAATTTCACCTTATGCTGAATATAAAAAGCAACTTGAAAATGATACAAGCACATACATGCCAAAATGACATCTAGCATGTAATTACTGTTAAACGCACAAAATAGTACTGTATGTTGTTTGGAGATAGGTATACTACACGAGCATATGAAAATTATAAAAATATAAATGAGAAGAGACCATCACGATTTCAGAATGTGGGGTGAGAGGAAAAACAAGTGCATAAGTGGAGAGGCAGGGGAGTAGGACTGTGTCTATAAAATTTTATTTTTAAAAAAGATCTGAAGCAAATAAGGCAAAATGTTAACATTGGTGGTGGTAGGTATCTAAGTGTCTGCTATATTCTGTACTTCCCTCTATATTAAAAATATTTTAAATCAAACATTTAAAAATATACTACATTTTATATTTATGCAGGGTGAGATAGATATTTTCTTTGAATTTATAATATGCACAAATAATTGGGATTTGTGTACCGTTTTTCGTATGTCATTTATTATGATTTTTCTCTCTTACAATTTTGTGCCGTAAGCAGTGAATGAAAAACAATGAATGAAAGCATTCAGCAAATACAGATGATTTTTGTTGATATTAAACTGTTTTATCTGTCTGAACTGCCATAAATAGAATTACAGGTCTGCTGCCGTCACTGAAAGAGCTTCCTCTGACATAGAGATTTTAAGTTGCTTTGATATCTGTAAATGTGATAGAAGTATGTTAAAATGTTATGAAGAAAGGAGTTTATACTACACATTTCTGCCTTTGTGTTGGTATTTCAAATAATGTATTTTTTCCGAAAATAAAATGTACAGAAACAAACACAACATAAGCTGAGATCATTCGGATACAGGTACACAATATCCTCCTGCTGTAAACATCATCTCTGCCAGCGTTTCTGTCCTGGCATGGATGCTACCACCTAGTGGGGCATTTCAGGAACAACACTGATACCACACGCATTAAAATCCGACGTCTGTTAGCTTAAGACAAAGCTGTATCAGACCCGTCTTTGATTTGTGTGCCCGAGAAAGCTTTGAATTGTAAAAAGAGCTGACAGTCTCAAAAGGCCTGGTTTCATCCTTAAACACACAGCTCAGCATAGAGCTCCGTGGTCTCACTGTATCCATCACAGACAGAAGTAGGCGCTTCTGTTTTCTGATGTGCACGAGTGAATCCACTTCTGTGAGGCTCCAGGCTCATCCATAACTGTCAGACAAGGAAAGGCACGTTGGGGTGGGGTTTGGTGTGGGTGAAACGGGCTGGTGTGTACCCGAGTTTTGTGCTGGGGTGTCCTCACTGGGCGGGAGGGGCCTTTCAGTCACCGTACCAGCTGTGCTCTCCTTGCAGCCTCCACTTCATCGTGTTTGACACGGAGCTGGCCCATGACATCCTGAAGGTGTGGGACGGGCCGGTGGACAGCGCCATCCTGCTGAAGGAGTGGAGCGGCTCAGCACTGCCCGAGGACATTCACAGCACCTTCAATTCGCTCACTCTGCAGTTCGACAGCGACTTCTTCATCAGCAAGTCCGGCTTCTCCATCCAGTTCTCAAGTAGGTGCACGGCCCCCTTCTTCGTGATCTGGACACTGGGAGACAGATCCGCATCTGTGTCTTAAGGTTCCCTGGACAAGGGTGTACCTTTTGTTGAGCAAAATACACAATTTTGAAAACACCTATCAAGAGAACGATTTGTCTTGGGAAATTCTCTTCATTCTCAGATGGGGATAGACAGTGGCTCTCCTTAGTTATGGGGGAAAAACAACTTACTTTAAAGGTTTGAGTTAATCAGTAAATATTTAAACTTGGGCCCAGGACAGATGTGGGTCTCTACCGGGAGGTCAAGTTTATCTTTGGTGCCCCCCGCCACACCCAGCACCAGCGCCAGGCTCCCTCACTCTCTGGTTGGTGCCAGGAAGTCTTGATGTCTCCAGGCTGCTTCAGTTTTCTGCTTTCAACTTCCCTGAATAGAAGGGCCCTGCATTTTTTCCCTCCTTAGGGCTGATGTTTCAAATAGCTTATGTAGGATAGTAATCTCTGCAGGATTTAGTGGGCACCACGTTTGCACTTTGAAGCTGTTACCTCTTGACGATGGTTCCCACCTTCACTGTCTAGCCCATTTTTAAGGAACATTTTCCTGAGAAGGAAGCGGTGGAGATATTTTGTGGCAGTTCCGTCTTTGCGAACCCTTCAAATTGCACCGTGTAGAGGTGTCATATAATGTGGTAGCACCCAGGGTCAGCCGTCATCGTAAAACTAGCGGAATTTGCACATAAACATATTCTGGCTCAGTTTATCTCTGGGCAGGTCACTGGTGAGCCATATTTAGGATTTACATGAGTAAATGGACTTAGGTCAATTTGATGCTTTAAAAGGTTGGTAATAAAATTAAGGTTAAAGTCTGCACAGTTTCTTACCTCTGGTTCGCTGTGCTTTGAGGCAGTAGTTTGTGAGTATGTGTTCATGGAATAGAATCTCTGCATGGTAAAATTTTCACTGGTTTATGGCAAAAATATCAAGGTAAGTTTGCTTCTGCTATCCTGCCTTGGGAAAAAATGTTTTTTATTCCAAGGTTATATCATTTTTGCTCTTTTTTGTGAGATAAATATGGCCTCCATCTTTAGAAATTGTGGTAAGAGTAGGTGAAAGATGTGTGATGTAATGTCCTTGTTTAGCAAAATGAAAAAGTTGGTACCATTTTGAGGTTATGTTTGTTTTCCTTTCCTACCCATTCTATACTCTCCTGGCCTTGATTTCTTTTTCTTTTTTTTAATAGAATTTATTCTTTAGAGCAGTTTTAGGTTCACGGCAAATCACATGCATTTAAGGTTCCTCCATGTCTTTTCACAGCTTGGTAGCCCATTTCTTTTTAGTGCTGAATAGTATTCTGTTGTCTGGATGTAGCACAGTTTATTTATCCATCACCTACTGAAGGACATCTTGGTTGCTTCCAACTTTTGGCAATTATGAATAAAGCTGCTATAAACATTTGCATGTAGGTTTTTGTGTGGACATAAGTTTTTAATTTCTTTGCGTAAATACCAAAGAGTATGATTGCTATATTATATGGTAAGAGTATGTTGTTTTGTTCCTGGCCTTTTAAAATCTTCCCTTTTTAAAAATTCATGTGGAACCAAGAAACCACTTATTTTTCTATATTCCTCATGATTTTCTCTTTGAAAAGACATCTTCCTAGTTTGGGTTAAAGACAAAGAAGAATCCTTTATTATAGTTATTTGAGAGCATAGACATTTATGTTCTATGTTTATAATTATACAAATAATATACTTAACTGACATATTGATGCTTAGGAGGTGATAAACATGAACATGCCCATTAAAGTTCCTACAGAAATGAAACTTGCTTAATTTTTTTAACTTGGTTTTCCAAGTGTTCTAGTTTGAACCATACAGAATTGTCATTTTTGCAGATAAAAAATGGGTGAATGTTAGCATTTTCATATGGTTTAACACAGCATTTAGTATACACTTTGGGAAATACCATTTGAAAATAAAATGTTGACTCTGAGGCTTTTGTATGAATGGGTTTCTGCATGGTCTTTAATACTCTATGGGAAGGAAAAAACAAGATATAAAAACTTTGCTTGGCATAATTTAGAAAAACTTGGCCTGAATTGTGATGCTGAAAATTTGGGTTTCTATCTTGATCTCTAGAGATTGGAAACTGACCTATCTCTTTCTTTATTGCTTTATTTGTGAATTGAAGATATTGCACCAAATTCTAAGCACCTTTCCACTTGCATCATGTATTTTCCCTTTGCCTTTTTAGATCTACTCTCCACCATTTCTCAATCTACTCTGATCCTAGTGGTGGACATGTGTGGACTATGTTCTGTGCCCTCTGCCTGGGTTCCTCCAGTGGGGGGCTCGGGCAGGAGATGAGAGGTGCAGGGAGGAGAGCGGTGTCGGAGTGTGATACCTCCCTATCAGATTCCCTCAACCAAAGCTCACTATTTTTCTCAAGAAGCCGTATCCATACATGTCCCTTTCCAGGTTTCTGTAACCAACTCCCAGTGACCACACTTCTACCTGGGCTTCTCCAAACCCAACATTTGTAAAGAAACCCTCTCAAATGATCTATGGGAAGTGTGTCATATGTTTTGTGTTGGATCCTAAATGATACAGTTCCCAAAGGAACATCGTCAAGCCCGTGAAACTGACATTCCTATGTCCCAGGAACCCCCTTCAGCAATGGCAAGCTGGGATATCTGGTCACCCTCCCTACACCCATGACCAATGTGCCACTCTCCACTCCTGCAATTCTGAGCCATCCTTTCCCCACTGGAGAATCCAGCCATGAAACTAGATCAGGCTAGAGTCTTTCTAAACCAAAGGCTTGAATCTCCTTGAAACATGCAAAAGAGCCTATCCCTCCAGCTCAAGAAGCCTTGCTGCTCTTCTGTAGGTGGAAGGCAGGAAAAGCCCATTTATTTGTCTTTATGATCCTGGGACTTAAAAAAAAGAGGTACTTTATGTGTAAGTTAGATTGCGCTGCCATTCCTAAGACAAGCTAATGTTAGAATTTGAAGTATTAGCACTTATCTATGATTTCAAAATAAAATAAAAAATAATGAAACTTCAGTATTTTCCTCAAATAATTGATACTTTGAGTATGACCTTTGTTGCAAAGCAAAAATGACATGTATTCAATAGTATTAAATTAGTTTTCTTGGTAAACCATTTTAACTTGATAGTATGCCAATACTACGTGAACTTCGCATTGTAGGTGTAAGTTAGTTATTGGAGGAAGAGCCCTTATTTGAACATTCGTTTTCTTAGAGACACTTGAATGATCAGACTTTTCTCAATAAAGTTAAAGTTTAAGGATTTAACATCAATGTCACCCTCCCTCTCAGTCACATAATCCATACCTCGTTGTGGCTTTTTAATTTTGACAATTTCTCTATTATTAGAACACCTTCTTTAACTGCCTTCCATCTCCCCATCCCCTCTTGGTCCTCCTTCTTCCAGTGGCCACTCCATTATAGTCTTTTTTCTGGTTCTCATCTTTCCTTCCCCAAGCTGTAAAGGTTGGATTTCACTAGGGCCCATCCTCATGTCTCTTTCTCTCCATCAGTACTGACTCCTCAGGTTCCATCGGTCAGCCTCCCAAGACCTCTCCCCTGAGTACCCGAGGTCTCCCTCCAACTTGATGTGGGGATAGAAAGCAGAGGACATACCATGTGAAACGTGACCACATTTCCAATCCTCTCCTTTCTCAAACCTGGTTTCCTTCAAGCTTTCCCATCTCGGTGAATGTCAGCTGCATTCTGAGTCGCCCCTTTATCTTCCACCCCACATATAATCCAGCATCAGATTCAGTAGGGTCCATATTCAAAATCCCACATCTCTCCACCTGTACCCCTACCACCTTGATCTGGGTCCTTCCACACTGGACTGAGCTTCCATGGCTCACAGACTGGCTTCGTCTCCCCGCTCTTGTCCATTTATGATCTTACCTGACCAGAGGAACCAGGATGGGTCTTAATGAGGCACCTTGCTCTGGTCAGAACTCTCCACTGGCTTCCCATCTCAGCCAGAGAGAGTTCTGATTCTCCCCATTGCCAAAATAAAGGCTGTAAAAGCCTGTATGCAAACTTATGCAAAACTCTACATTTTCAGTTTTCATCCTTAATTACTGCCCTCCACCCTGTCAACCACCCTGTAACATACACACCAGCAAGAGGCGTGTATGTATTTGTATGCACGTATTTGGTATATGTTCATTTTACACACTGCTCTTGGCTTTTTCCTCTTTGCTTGCTTAATGAATCCACATGTGGACACACCATCTTTTAAGACCCCTTTAGCAGAATTAATGACATTGTCACTTACAGTGCCCAAATTCAGTGCTCATATTTCTGAGACAGTGTTTATCCCATCATGTGTGAGCATCCTACTTGCAGTCTACGGGACTAAGTTCCTGGAGGGCAGAATGTCTAGAACATGACATACAGTCAGTGGCTAAAAATTGTTTTCTAATCAAATATGCTTGAAAACTTTCCAACGATACGAATCTTGAAAACATTAGGATGATTTTGATTGTGTGACAAACACTATGTCATGCACCAAAAAGGATGTTTCATTACTGATTTCAGCTTCATTCAAAAATGTTAATAGAAAAGGCTTTAATAATAAAGATTCTTTCAGTTCTGAGTTAGTTTCTGTCCAGTGTTAATGGTCTTTATATGACATTTATTATCAGAAGTAGTGGACAGTATAGACTGTGTTTTCACTGGTAAAAAAACGCATTAGACAGATTTAATAACATGTATGCATCTTTGTTGACCTTTTAAGTTTTATAATTCTTTATACATTTATTTATCCTTCCTTAATGTTTTGATACCAGTTGGAAACAAAGCAGACTATTTTCATTTTATAAAGATTAATACCCATGTTTTAATTTAAATGAACATAGTTTAATCTATTATTTGATAAATTTCCTTATTTTATTAAAAAAAGATCATTTTTTTCCCTGCTTTATAATAATCTTGGGAGAAGAGCAACTGCTTACTGGGGTGTGGGGATATTGATTCTTTGCCTCAGTGCTATGTGCAGGCTTAATGGCCACTGAGGGAGCAGCTGCACACCACACCCTTCCTTATGTGTGTGTTTACCTTCCCTTTGCTGTAAGACATTTTCTCCACTAGAAAAATGAACTGTTGGTGCTCACAGGATATTCACACCCCATTCAAGGTCCATTGTCCTGCCAGCTGCACACAGCATGTAAAACATGAGAATAAGAACTGACTAGTGCAATTATGTTAATTGTAATCAGCCTAACACTTTTCATTAAAGTTTAATTACTATTTAATCATGCATAAAATGTAAGAAAATGGAGTTCGGCTCACAAAACTGACCTTTACTCTAGGGGTTAAATAAACTTCAGCTGAGCCTCTAGTGGTCCGAACTCTCAGCTCTCCCACTCTAGGGAGAACGGCTCCAGGGCGACCTTGCACCCTCAGATTCCATGAGATGGACTTCCCTGTAAATAATGGTCCTAACTTAGCGGCTACATAACATCCCTTCCTAATTTACTTTATTGAAGGATAATTTAATAGGTACATTTTCATTAAAAAAAATCATTTGTTGTTCAAAACAAGAGAGACCCTTGGGGCTGCCAGTTGCTGAGCAGAGTGGGATTGTTTATAGGAGAGAACCGGCCATAGAGCCCGGGCGCCTGTACCAAGTTTCTGCGCAGAGACAGGACACAGCAGGTGCAGCTAGACTGCTCACCCCCTGCTCTCTTGGGACTCCCCTTGTGGGGCTGGTGGAAAACTGATCGTATGTTCTTATCATTGGCCACTCACACCCAGAGAGGCCAAAGAGTTTTATCCACCTTTGATTACTCGCACCCAGCTCATAACAGGGGTAGAACTGGTGTGTGTTGAATTATTGAGACTAAGATGCTAGCTTATTTAGAATTTAGTTTAAATTCTAAATCCTGGATTCCACAGAGTGTTGGGGTATTAGCTGTGGTTGGCTTTGTCTAATACTAACAAGATTGATAACAAGAGGAACAGAGAAAAACAGGACACATAATGGCATCTTCCCTATTCTTGGGGACGTACCTTTTTTCCCCTCCAGTTTTATTGAAATATAACTGACTTATTGCATATGTGGAATCTAAGAAACAAAGCAAACTAGTGAATATAAAAAAAAGAAACAGGAACAGACTCACCAGTAGAGAGAACAAACTAGTGGTTACCAGTGGGGAGAGGGAAGTGGGGAAGGGCAAGATAGGGTAGGGGGTTAAGAGGTACAAACAATTATATATAACATAGATAAGCCACAAAGATATGTACAACACAGGGAAATAAAGCCATTGTTTTGTAACAACGTTAAATGGAGTATAATCTATAAAAATATTGAATCACTGTGTTGTACACCTGAAACTAACATATTCAGTAATACCGTAAATCAACTATACCTCAATTTTAAAAAATAATAAAATAATTGATACATAGAAATGTGTAAGTTTAAGGTGTACAGCATGTTGATTTGATACATTTAGAGACTAAAAAGTGATCACCACTGTAGTTCATACCACATCACATCACATAATTACCACTGCTTTTTGGTGGTGAGAACACTGAAGAGCTACTATCTTAGCAACTTTCAGGTATATAAGGCAGTGTTCTTAACTGTAGTCACCATGCTGTGCGTGACTTATTTATCTTGTTACTGGAGGTTTGTGCCCTTTGACCAACATCTTCCCATTCACCCCCACCCCCCAGCCCCTGATAACCACCATTCTACTCGCTGATTCTATGAATTCAGCTTTTGCAGATTCCACATATGTGCTATCATACAGTATTTGTCTTTCTCTTCCTGACATCCCACATAGCATAATGCCCTTGAGGTCCATCCATGTTGTAGCAAATGGCAGGATTTCCTTCTTTTTCATGGGTGAATAACAGTCCAGTGTGTGTGTGTGTGTGTGTGCATGTACTGCATCTTCTTTATCCATTCATCTGTAGATAGACACTTAGGTTGTTTCCATACCTTGGCTATTGTGAATAGTGCTGCAGTGGACATGGGGGTACGGGTATCTCTTTGAGATCCTGTTTTCATTCCCTTTGATCTTATGTGCAGAAGTGGGATTGCTGGATCATATGGTAGCTCTATTTTTAATTTTTTGAGGAACCTCCCCACTGTGTTCCACAGTGGCTACACCAATTAGCATTCCTGCCAACAGTGCACAAAGGGTTCCCTTTCCTTGAGGATGTATCTAATACTTACTGTGAAAGAGATCTCAACCCTTTTCTATAAAACTACTAGTGGGAGTATCATCTGTACCTACCTTTCTGCTAATCTAAATCTTACTCCTACTGAAAGCTCATAAATCATTCCTCAGGCAGCAGTGATTTCTGTGGGGAGTCCCAGCACGGCCCCCCGCCCCCAGGACCGCGGATGTAACTGTCAATCAGCACAGTGCAGTAGGCAGAGTTATGCTACCTCGCTTGAATGAGAAGGGAGTGCTCCTAAATTTTACAGACTGAATTATCATAATGTCTTTAAAAGCATGTCATTCAGAAATAAGCTGAGTCAGTGAGGAGAACATAGAAAATTTGAATCACTGTGACAAATATTGAGATAAGCATCTGACCACACCCTGCCCAGGTCACCCTTGTCCTCATAATTTGTGTGAACACATTGGTGTAATAATGAGGAATTAATGAACTAACCACTCATTCATTCATTCGTGTATTACTTTATTTATTCACCAACCAATATTGAACCCCTTCCCGCTGTGCTCCTGATCAGTGCTGGCGTTGGGGATCCAGTGCTAATGAGGCAGACGTTGCCCGGTCTTCATAAAAGTTATGGGGAAACATATGCCATTCACCTAGAATCTCCTTGTCTCTGTCCGCCTCCTCTGGACGGCCCACCTGGTGAGGACCCTGGTCTGCTTCCCTGCAGCTCCGGGATGTGTCCTCCACCTTCCCTGGGGTGACGCCCACCTCTGAGGTCTTCAGCTCCTGCTTGATGCCCTGCAGTCTCCACTCCACCCCACCAGCCACTCTTGGGAGGGTGCACTGCATCCTGCTTCACCTTCAGTCGTCAAAGCTGAACTGGAACGTGCTGCTCCGTTCCCACAGCTGATCTTTCCATCTCCACTTCCCCGCCTGTGTCGGTTCTTAGTGCTTCCTGGGGCATCTAGGCTGTCGCTGTTCTCCCTTCTATTGGTTCCTCCTAAATTCCCGATACTTCTTTTCTGTCTTCAGCCATTTTATCCTTAAAATCAGTCTCTTACCACGTGCTAAGCTCCCTGGCCCACGTGCTTCCTGCATCGCGTCTGCCCAGCATCCTCTGGTGAGAAGGAGACGCGTAAACCAAGAGCTTCTTCCCAGTGACTGTGGGACCCCCACCCTCACGTGGCTGAGCTCCAGGCACTTATTTTGCCAGGGAACTCTGGGTCCCATTCACCTCATTTTCAAACCTTCACCCCTTTGCTCGTCTCCTCTTCGGGGCAGTGGATGATCTGGAGTCTTCATTCACAAAGATAAACCTGTCAGAAGGATTTCCTTCCACTTCCTCCAGGAGACATCATTCTGTTTCTTCACTCCTGTTAGCTTGGGATAGTCACGCCTTCTCCCAGGCAAGGCTGGTCCTATCATGGATATGCCCCCAGCTGCTGGGACCTTGCCCGGTGTGTCCTCGTCTTCTTTCATTTTCATCCTTTCCTCTGACTCCTCACTCCTTGTACACAGACGCTCAAATCACAATTTAAGATAAATACATACAACAACCCTTTGCCACTTTTGAGCATCCTGCTTTTCTCCTTCATCTAGAACATGTTTTGGGCTTGCTGTGTGCGTTTCCTCACCTCCAAATCATCCGCAGCCCCCTGGTTTGTTTCTGCCCCCATCACCTCGGTTTCACTGCTCTTGTCACGGTCAAAAATAAGCCATAAGTCTCAATCAACACACACCTTTTTGTGGTTCTGGTAAGTGGCCTCCTGCAGAAGTTCAGTGCATCTGACACTTTCCACCTTGTTGAAATATTATTTTCGCTGGATTTTCACAACTGTCCCTCCGATCCTTCCTGCCTTGCCAGTCCCTCTGTTGTCTCCTGCAGTCTCACCTTCCTCTTCCTGGTTTCCTTGGGACCTGGTCTTAAGTCATCTGATCTCTCTATTCACTGTCTCTCTGAGCAATGTTCTTTCTTCCCTGGGTGTGGACAAAGATCCAGAAGGTCATCGCTTCAAAACTCTCTATTCGGAGCTCACACCTGTCTTGTGAAGCTCTAAGGGGCCAAATACATAAATTCGTTTGGACATCTTGCAGACATGTCAAAATTGGCATGTCCGGGTCTATCCCGTCACCACATCCGATCCAATCCAGGCCCAGCCTCCAACAAGACCTCGTGTGGCTGTTCTTATCTTGCATTTCCCCTTCATCACACAAGCCCACATCTGCTGGGTCTCACCCACACCAGACTCTGTCTAAAGGGCTGCTCCGAGGAGGGCGATTGTATTGAACCTGCGTTTGAGAAAAGCCACGTTGGCCAAGAGCAAATCTAATCAAGCTAAGCCCCCCACTTAAAAAGTCCTTCTCCAGTATCTGACTGGAGAATAAAATCCTGTTACATGACCCCCGACTGATTGACGTGGGGCTCCCGTGTATCTGCCCATCCTCACCCACTCCTTCCACCTGGCTTCTAAGGATTCTTTTCTCCTGTTTTCAGACCTTGACTTGCAAAGTGCCTTCTGTCCAGGACTCTGTCCCCCTGTTCACTGCCTGCTATTCCTGTCCATTTCCCGAGTGGCAGTTAAACACCACTCCTTGTAGGAGGATTCTCTGATCCCAAAGAATAAATAAGAACCCATTTTATATCATTTTTACACTTCCCCCTGTATAATGTTCACCACTAGTTATTTTTATAACTTTTTGGCTGTTACTGAATATCCTGGTATTCAGAAGTCAGATATTTTACACTAGTTACTGCATTTATCTCTGCCTCACTTTTGACACTTAAAAGTATTTTGTCTTTTGTTTTCTTGTTTCTTGTGTATGTGTCTATATTTTCTGCTTATTTCTTTTTTTTTGGTTATTGGTTCTAGTGAGACTGAATTTCCTAAATTATTGATTTTTTTAATATTTCTGCTCTAATATTCAGTCTTTAGGATGGTTCCAATTACAAGAGCAACCACCCAGTAGATGTGTGTTGAATTGAATTTTAAAAGTGACTTAAAACTTGTCTTTGGACTTCCCTGGTGGCGCAGTGGTTAAGAATCCACGTGCCAATGCAGGGGACACGGGTTTGAGCCCTGGTCCGGGAAGATCCCACATGCCGCGGAGTAGCTAAGCCCGTGTGCCACAACTACTGAGCCTGCACTCTACAGCCCGTGAGCCACAACTGCTGAGCCCATGTGCCACAACTACTGAAGCCCGTGCGCCTAGAGCCCGTGCTCCAAAACAAGAGAAGCCACCGCAGTGAGAAGCCAGCATACCACAATGAAGAGCAGCCCCCACTTGCCTTAACTAGAGAAACCCTGAGTGCAGCAACGAGGACCCAACACAACCAAAAATAAATAAATAAATTTTTAAAAAAGAACTTGTCCTCCCCAGATAACTCACGTTCTCATCAAGGTGATTAAAAAAGAAATTTGAGGTGCATATTTGAGTAATATGCTTGGAAGCATTTAGCAGTATTAAAGAGAATATAAGCTGTCCAGATTTAGCAATCCTATCAGAGTGGAAGTGGAAAAAATACATATATATAATATATAATATTATATATATAATATACAACATATGTATATAATATATATTATATATTGTATTATATATAAATATATATTATATTTTTATGTATATAATTTTAAGCATTATAAGACTCACTTAAACTATAGTAAACTGCATAATCCTATAACAGAAAACTCTCAAAAGTATACGCACATATGCACACACATGTAATATTATATAATTTTTAGAACAGGCATCACAGAGGCACTGTCTTTCTACCCATGAAAGATAACATGGCTTGGGGCTAAGCCCCATCTTAACAGCTCTGTAAACAGGCATGTGCACAATTTTCATGGACTTAGGTTAAATTAGGGCACCATACTCTTTTTGCCACCCACAGTTTTGATGAGGACTGCTCTCAAAAGTAAGGAACACAAAAGCACTTTGATTTATCAATTTTCCCCAATATAAGGGACTGCTATTATTTATTCTCAGTTCTAGAGATATATTGACTCCAGGGAAGTATTATGTGATAAATGACACAGTCTGCAGCTCTCAAATTAGATTTCCCCAACTCTTTGGCCTCCTGTTTCACACTACTCAATTCAAACTGACAAAAGTAAGATTCTCCTGACACTTGCTTGGCAGGAAGGCGTGCAGATAGTGCAGCTTTGATTTAGAGGCAGGAAAAGATAGTAAACAGGTTAACTATCACTTGACCACACTAACGTTATGATACCAGATACTTGCATGGCTGCAACCACCTGAGGTTTCTGTAACATGTTGAAATTGTTAATCGTGCACTTATTATCAGTAAAGAATAGGTGGATTTGCAGAATGTTCAGTGAAAAATGTGATAGTCATCTTTTTCTCCCCTCAAGTCTGTCTTGTGTCAGTACACAGATTTTTATCTTTCATACTTATTAAAAGCTGAGAATCAATTTAACAGTGATGACTAATGTGATAGATGTTTAGAACAGGATCTATGGAGGGTGAGGTTTTCCTTTGATTGCGACTTTAGATATAAAGAAACTAAAATCTCTTTGAATAACTGAATGAAGGATTCTTCACTGTTATGAGGATGCAAAACATAGGATTTTATGATGCATTCAAAGTGTAAATATCTGTGTTACTAAATAGATAAAAAGTTTTTTTTAAATAACTCTAAAGTCTAAAGTATTTTTAGATCTTCAGACATACTTAGTTTCCCATAGATTCTATGTTTGGCATGATGAAAATAGAAGTGCTAATTAGTATTTTTTCTCTGAGTATTTGCAATTCCTTTATAAAGGAGGAAGTTAGCTTAGTTCCCAGTGCAGTCTTTGGAACTTAACTGACACAAGTGACTAAAGTACTGTTGTAAACACTAGTAATCTGTTATATTTTTATGTCTATTAAAATTTTCCAAGTGCATTCTCTTACATGGTCTAATTTTTACAACTATGTGGTATGCAGATATCAAAAATATAGTTTTATAACTAGCAAAGAAATATTAGAACATTTATTTACAAGAAATAGAAAAATTATTTGACTTACAGAAATTGCCTAAATTGGACATGTATTATATACCACTAATGTTCTCTTTCCAATAATTGATTATGAGGATCTTTGAAATCATTTAAAAAGTTAATTTAAAACAATTTAAACAAGTTAATTTAAAAACTCCAATGTTATACAGATAGAGGACTCAGATCTTACTATAAGCAGCAGAAAAAGTATAAGGACGATTATTACAAAAAAATAAGTGACTCCTGAATTTGAAAATGAAAATGTGTAGGATGAGGGGATTTATTGTCTAGTTTAATAGCTGCAATATAAATAGCTCTTGAATTATTATATTTTGATTTAATTAGCATGAAATATGGGACTCAACTTGTTTTGCTTTAATGGAATTCACATTCCCTATTGTGCAGAATCAAAGTGATTGATTTATTTCTGTTGCATATTGAAGTTCTTTTTAAATTGTAGAACTCAATTTACACTTACGTTTGATAGTCTACTGTAATGACATATTTTCATAGCTATTAAGTGTTTATTCAGTACAAAGACCATGAAAGCAAATATTCCACTTTTGAAACATTGTTACAGAGGATGCTTGAGTAACAGATCATAAAGGGTATTTAATATTTTCATATACTAACATCACTCTCTCTGTCTGCACAAGCGTTTTAATGCCTGTGGTCCCACTGACAAACTAAAATCTTTCACGCCTTCCGAGGCTTCAGCGTTCCTGTCTGGGGAATCTTGGCCTCTAATTTGTTCCCTCTGGCCCGCAGTAATAGCATTAATGAAGCCTCTTGGTAGTTAATTGTGTTCATGAGAAAGGACTTCTCGTTTGATTTGGTATTTTTTTATTCCGAAAGAAAGAGTCATTTTCCCCAGGAATGAGTGACAATATATAGTGTGCATCTTCAGATTTGCCAGCATATATCCATAATTTCACAATCCTGAAGCCCATGTTACTTTCTGTCATGAAGGAACATGCAGAAATAACACGATTCCTGTGTTGAATCCTGATATTGTTTCATTCCTTTGAATTTTGAAATTAAACACGTCTATACACATACATTCATATAATAAAAATAGTTTTCAATCTAAAATGATTTGTATTCATTGTATGCAATTCAAGTGAATACTGCAACTCAGACATATATTTGTGCATATATATATAAACTTTTATAATTAAACTTTTTCTTTAGAAGTACTTGTAAATTCACATGCCCTTGTGAGAAATAAAACAGAGAGATCCTGTGAACCCTTAGGAAGTCCCCCCCAGGGGTAACATCTTGCAAAACTAGAGCACAAATCACAGCCAGAATATCGACAATGATCAGTCAATATGCAGAACATCCATCGCCAGAAGGGTCCCTCAGGTTGTCCTTTTCTAGCCGCACCCACTTTCCTCCTGCCTCCACCCCATCCTTAACCCTGGCAACCTCTAATCTGTTCTCTATTTACATGACTTTGCCATTCCAACAATGTTAGATGAGAGGAATCCTGTAAGGTGCAGTCTCCCTTTTTTCACTCAGAGTAGTTCTGTGGAGATTCACTGGGGCTGTTGTGTTTCCCTCAGTTTATTCCTTTGTGTTGCAGAGCAGTATTCCATAGACCGGATATACCAGCTTGTTTAGTCATTCACCCACTGAAGGACATCTAGGTTGTTTCTAGTTTGGGACCATTATGAATAAAGCTGCCATAAACATTCATGTACAAGTTTTTGTGTGAACATAAGTTTTCATTTATTTGGGATAAATGCCCAGAAGTATAATTTCTGGGTTGAATGGCAATTGAATGTTTAGATTTTAATGGCCAAATAATTTTCCAGAGTGGCCGTACCATCTTACATTAACACCAACAATGCCTAAGTGACTCCTTTTCTCTGCATCCTCACCATCATTTGATGTTGTCTATATATGTGATATTATTAGCTGCACTAATAGGTATGTAGTGATATCTCTTTGCATTTCCCTAATGGCTAATGATTTTGAACATCTTTTCACGTACTTATTTGCCATCTGTACATTCTCTTCAGTGACATGCTTTTTCATGCCTTTTGCCTGTTTTCTGGTTGGGTATTTTCATGTTTTTATTTTATTTTATTTTATTGCATCTTCAGCATTCTCAATATATTTTAGATACTAGTCCTTTGTCAGATATGTGGCTTTTAAACTTTTTCTCTTGGTCTTTAGCTTGTCTATTCATCCTATTAACAAAGTCTTTCTTGGAGAAAATTTTTTTAATTTTGATGAAGTTTATTAATTTTTGCTTTTTATAGAACATGCTCATGTTGTCATGTCCTTGCCTAGCCTTAAATCCCAAAGATTTTCTCCTAAAAGTTTTTCTAAAAGTTTTATAGTTTTACCTTTTGTATTTAAATGTGATCAACTGTGAAAGAACTTTTGTGTAAGATATGGGACTTGTGTCAAGGCTCTTTCCCCAGCACTGTGTGTTACTTTTGAAGCCCAGGAGAGGGATTTGTGCAACGTGCATTTGAGCAGCCAGCAGCTCTGCTCTTGATCTCGGAAGGTCTCAGAAAACTCCGTGTCTCCATTTCCTGAAGCACTTTGTCATTGTCAGAAAGGAGAGGAGGAATGTTGACTGAATTAAGCGGAACTTGGTAGAATTCATACCTACTTTCTTTAATTTGGAGTCTGGGATTGAGTGGAAGCACCCGTTGGATGACTTGAGGTTCCTCTTTTCTGTGTGTTTCCTAAACCTTTTCCAGCCACCAAAGCGCTGATGCACACGTGACAGAGTTCTGACGGCCAGTTCAGGTCTATCCTGACGGCCAGTTCAGGTCAAATACAGTCAGTGACCCTCCAGAAGGAGATTTCCCTATTCAGTGCTATGATCTAACCCAAAAGAGCAACTTTTCAGAGAAAATGATAACCTGACCACGTGCATAAAGAGTTAATTCAATTTTCTTAACTCAAGAACATGAGAACTTAATATGCAGGTTAAGATCTGACTGTTAGATATCTCTGCTTCTCATATGGAGCGTATTGGTGTCGCTTTATATGTTTTTCCATATACGTGGTAAGCATTCTCTCTGTGGAGGTTATGTTATGAAAGGGTGTTTTAAGATAATAAATGTACACTAAGCAAACTTTACTTCTATGAACGAATAACGCAGTTGATAAGTATACTTTTTTTTTTTTTAAAAAGGGACTTACCACATAAATGCACACTTCTTTATCTTTACTCACTTTGACCTGAAATGTATTGTCCACTCCACAACTCATCCATAAAAGGCAATGTGGTATCCATCTCCCTTCCAGGGCTTGAATACTGCTGAGTTGCTGTCCGGCTGCTCAACATCCGGCTCTCGATAAATATACTTTTAAATGATGTTTAAAAATATGCAGGGGGGCTTCCCTGGTGGCGCAGTGGTTGAGAGTCTGCCTGCCGATGCAGGGGACGCGGGTTCGTGCCCCGGTCCGGGAAGATCCCACATGCCGCAGAACGGCTGGGCCCGTGCGCCATGGCTGCTGAGCCTGCGCATCCGGATCCTGTGCTCCGCAACGGGAGAGGCCACAACAGTGAGATGCCCGCGTACCACAAAAAACAAAAAACAAAACAAAACAAAACAACAAAAAAAAAACATGCAGGAGCTTCCCTGGTGACGCAGTAGTTAAGAATCCACCTGCCAATTCAGGGGACACGGATTCAAGCCCTGGTCCGGGAAGATCCCACATGCTGCGGAGCAGCTAAACCTGTGTGCCACAACTCCTGAAGCCCCCACGCCTAGAGCCCATGCTCCGCAACAAGAGAAGCCACAGCAGTGAGACTCCCACGCACCGCAACAAAGAGTAGCCCCCACTCGCTGCAACCAGAGAAAGCCCGCGCACAGCAACGAAGACCCAACACAGCCGAAAACAAACAAATAAATAAATTTATTTTAAAAAATAAAAATAAAAAACATGCAAGGAGGACTTGACACATTTAATAGGACGTGTCCCAAATGCACAATTTTTTAGAATAGAAAAAGAACACAACTCTGCATATTATTTTAATATGTATATATTCCATAAAGTCTCCAGTGTCAAAAATGACTTTATCCCATTGGAAATAAATTTGTGTACATTGCAATTCTTATGATACAATGGTTCTCCACCACCATTGCTGCCTCTTGCAAACAAAAACATCAGGTCCGTGGCTCTCACGCTAAGTGGAGCACAGGTTCAGATCGCTCAAGTCCATCGCTCTGGATTCAGAGACAAAGAGTAGCGATGTCCCTTAGATGCCACTGGGCCTGTGGAAGGTTCTTTATGACTTGAAATAGTTCAGGGAACCCCTGGGGAAATTGAAAAATACAATACCCATCACCTCAGGAATAGTATCTTCTTCTTCTAAGGTGATAGAGGGATAAGACTGATGCAACTAAAAATATTGTTTTCCTTTTTATGGCAATAAACTGGAATGATTCAGTCACCAAAATCCCATTTGAAGAAAAAAACGTTTAAGAGAAAATTGAGTGCAAGAAACATGTGGCATATAAAAGAAAACAATCATAAAAAGGAAATGAGTGTATGCCTCATCCATAACTTTGTATGACCCTGAAGGTGAAAAAGCAATTTCTGACCCCAAAGAAATGTCTTTGGTTGGGGACTTTCATATTAGTCTCCAAATAAGCTTTATTGCCTTTACCAGAAAACATCTTTACACAATTTGTAACTAGGGGAAAATAAAATGGCATTTATTTCAAGGACCCAACCAATGTATTTCCCACTGCATTGTTTAAAATGGTTTTGTCTTCCCTAAAGTCGTCTTACTGATTTTGTATTTTTAATCCAATCTAGATTACCCTAAGAACTTTTTATTTTTATTTTATAACTTTTTAATGGCATGCTCTATTATTATTATTACAGATATGCCAAATGGAAATTTGCTTTAGAAGTAGAAACTTCTTTCAAAACTGAATTAAACCTCATACCATTAAAGGACATATAACCCTTAGTACAAGCCTGTGTTTTATATACTGATATTCTGTGCATCTTTATTTGGAAGAGTTTGAAGAAATTTGTTGAGAAAAACATGCTCTATGATAACAGACATTTAGAATACACTGGATTAAACTTTTTTTTTTTTTTTTTAGTTGCTTTACTGTAGGGCTTCTCTGAGCCTTTAATCCCTGATCTACAGCGGGGATCTACAAGAGGGAGCTAGAGTATACAGTATTTGCCCATCTTGTTTGACCAAACACCTTTAATAACCTATAGAAAAGTGTTCTACAGAACACTTGTTTTTGCAAGGCTCATATGTCTGTTGAAATTCTTATTCATGTACAAAATCTGTGCATCTTTGTGTAAAGCTTTTTTATTGAGTAATGTGTGTGTTTGCTTTTAATGAACACTGAATAAAAAGTCGGAAAGAGAAGTAATAAAACATATCTTTGTTTTAAAAATTACAATGAGACTTATCTATGATCTCCTTGGCTTTTCGTCTAAAGGTTTATTTTTAAATTATTTTAATACTACATACTTATTTATCATATAAATATTTCTATGGGTGTTTACTAAGAATACCACTGTTTGATAATAGACAACTGTTTTAATACTATATATTTATTTTTTCATTATTTTAATGCTATATTAAATTAATTCTCACTTGGAAATGAATATGTAATCATCCATGTGCCCACTTGCTTGAGGAAAGAATTAAGTTTATTTGGGGGATGTGAAATGCAGTCCAATGGCCAAGATTGTAAATGTGCAATAGGATTTACTTATGTTTTTTTCTGGAGTCTAGAGAAATCTCAGCAAAGGTAGAGCACAGGTAGAGCTTAGATTCTTTAATTACTCAAATAGTAAACTCAAGATCGTTTGTAAAATACTAGTTCAGTGGAAGCAGCATTTTGTTGCATAGGTGATGGCCATGATGGGCTATGATTCTGGTGATTGAATACTGTAATTGCTGTTCTGTATTATAAAAATGTGTGGCTTATGGGTGTGACACTTCTGAGTTTCTAACTAGAAGCTTTGTGTCCTTGGGTCCATTCTGCATTCTACTGCTGTCCTGGTCTTCTTTTGGGAAAATGTGCTTGCTTTCCACCCTGCATTCTAATCTTTGCATCTGATAGGAGGACAGTGGAAACTAAAAGGATCTTCCTCAATGACTCTGATATGGCATTTCCTGCTCTCTTCCCATTGAAAAAACTACACGGAAGCCCAAATGCTTCCTTTCTTTTTGATATCTACTGAGAATTCTGCTTCCAAGTAAAATTCCCCTACTCAGAACACTAATAATAATAACAAGGATGACAGGTATGATAAGCCAGCCATCATGCTGTGGGATTAAGACAGAACTGAAATGTCTGCAGTGTCCAGTATTACAGTAAAGTATGTTATCTGAAAACACATCCACAGAAAATATGTCAAAGGTGTTGGATACAATTATTTTTAGCCTTTTAAAATGTATCACTGAAACTGCAAGAACGTGAGGGATCCTGAGAGTCACCAAAATAATGTGAAATGCAGAAAGGTCATGAAGTTCAGAAGTTGGCTTTGCCCTGGGGGCATCTGTCAGTTGGTCCCTGGTGACACTGAGCTTCCATTTTGAGAGTCTGTGGGCTGAAAGAATAGGAAACAAGGTCTAAGATCCTTCCAATATTGGAAATGTAATTGGAGACCCTCATATACTGCTAGAACTCCAAAGGGAGGATGTCCTACTCTCACTATAAGGGAGAATAGATAGATGGTAGAGATAGATAATAGATATAGATAGATAGATAATAGATATAGATAGATAGATAATAGATAGGTGACAGATAGATAATAGATAGATAATAGATAATAGATGATAGATAGATAATAGATAATAGATAGATGATAGATAATAGATGATAGATACATGATAGATGATGGATAATAGATAGATAATAGATAGGAGAGAGACAAATATGGATATAGATATAGGTATAGAAACAGACACAGATATAGACAACTCATAACCACAAGCAGGTTTCAAACTAGCTTATAGATAAATTCATGCCATTTCTGTGGCCCAAAATGCCTCAACAGAGATTTTTTTTTTAAAGAGGTAGAAGGCTTCTCGTGTTCCAGGCACATGGTAAAGTCAAATGAGAATCCCCTCTGGATAAACACACCTTCAAAACAATTATTGCAAGTGAAGTTCCAAAAACAGAAATGCAAATTCAAAACTCAGAGGCACTTTAGATTACATGAGATATTGGAATTATTATCAGATCAGACTCTAAGAGTTTAAAAAATAAAAGAGAATAAAAATATGAGTAGGGAACAATATGCTGTATAAATGGCCAAAGATATTTGAATAAAATGCTAACTAACAGAAAAGCACAATGAAAGAAAGTTTAAATCTCAACATGATAAAATAATAAATTTGATGCAGATGGAGAGAAGATTGTGATAGGAAGATAGTCTAAAAAATTACCCAGAAGATGGAACAAAGATAAAAAAAAATGAGTTAAAAATGAAAAGTTGAGACACAGAAGATAGAAACATTTGTCAAATTTTAATTCATAAGAGAGGAACAGAGATAATAGGAGAGAACTGATATTTGACAAGATAGTGGCTTAATCCTCAGATTCAAAACTTCAAATGATTCCAAGCAGGGTTAATAAAAGGAGGTTCATACATAGACATAATGTTGTAAAACTTTTATTTCCTTAGAAATAAAGAAAATTTGTACACAGACATCATATTGTGAAATGTTAGGACATCAAAGACAAAAAGATGATCTTAGAGTAGTTTCAGACTGTGAGATTAAGTAGGAAAACTGGAAGGCAGAAGAAGTGGGATAATTTCTTAACAGTATTTAGGGGAAAATAAGGACAACAACAGCTATCCTAAACTATAAACTCGGTAAAAATATTCTTTAGGATTAAAGGAGAATTAAAAATATCTTTAAAGAACTAAAGGTGGTTTTGGACAAAACAGTTTAAGAGAGTTTAGTTCATCTTAGCTGGTTGTGCAGTGGGAAGGCACTGACCAAAGGGAATTTATCCTATTTTGTTTTCCTCAAGGTTCCTTGAGATTGGTATTCTTAAATTATTTAAATTGTGGCATGTATTTTCATTAAAATATTGTCAATGAGACGATCAAAGGGGAATGTGTGTGTGTGTGCATAGTATGATACAGAAATCCTTAATATATTCCATAATTGGTTGAATTTTCATGAAGATTTTGCTAGAATCTGTTCAAAGGAAGCATAATCAAGATGCATGCTATTGAATGTATTCTTGAGGGAAAAAAAGCTTCTTTTCTTACATTCATATGTGGACAAGTGATTCATTAACCCGGATCAAGAGCGCTTCAGCCCACAAGGGCTCTACGTCTATAAGAGTGCTGGGATCGTGTTTCCAGTCATTGATGTGATGTTGTCCTTTCTTTCTAGCATCCATCGCGTCCACCTGCAACGACCCAGGTATACCTCAAAATGGCACCCGCTATGGGGACAGCAGAGAGCCAGGAGATACCATCACTTACCAGTGTGACCCTGGGTACCAGCTCCAAGGACAAGCTAAAATCACTTGTGTGCAGCTGAATAACCGATTCTTTTGGCAACCAGACCCTCCTACATGCATAGGTATTGTGCAACAGAAAATAGAAATTTTATATTTCGGAAGGAATGCATGTTATCATTAAAGTTGCTCTGTGTATGTATTATTCTTCAGGAGTATTTCTCAAGAGTTTCTTACATGCCCTCTGGTTCCCTGAGATTATATTGAAATTTTATTACAAACCTTTAAACTTTATTTTATTAGGTGAGGTAAAGGAAGTAGTTTACTTAATGTATGGTAATTGACATTTATCTAACATTTCCTATCCTTAAGAAATCTCATAAAAATATGGATCAATCAAATTACTGTAATTTAAAATTCTGTGTGGCTGAAAATTCATAACTCTACCATTGTCGTTCTTATTTTTAATACAGAAACGTGCCCTTAAGCAAAACCTACTCAATAAAAAGGTGTGTTCTCTTTTTTAGAAGATTTTTCTGTAATAGCAGTACATTTTTAATAGAATCCTAAAAACTAGAAATTACACTGTTTATGTCAATATAAAGATAAAAGGAGAGACTTCTTTCTAAAATTTACTAGAATTTTATAATTTGACCTTATTAAAGAGAAAACAATTCGCGTGCAGACTTTAGTTTGAATAACCAATATCCAAGATAGTCTATCACAAATATGGTTTTAGGGCAAGACATATTTATATATAAAATAGTAATTACATGTAGATTGTTCCTTCAGTCAATTAAATATTTTACCATAAATACCTCTGTATGGTATCCCATCTTAATTTTTAAAGGAAACTTAATTTTAATGAACTGTCACAGTATAATTTGTACTTCCTTATAATCTGTTTGAAAAATATAAAATTAATCTGCAAAGACAGGAAGTGATAATGAAGTGATATGCACATAGTTAATGGGCCATTTTGCATCAGGTGACCTTGAGGGAATTTTGTGACTTAAAATGATTTTTATTGTCATAAGGGATTCTCAGTGGTCCTGTGGAGCTATAATACACAACTCTTAACTTACTACAGAGTGTTTGCAGGATTCTGAAGACAGATGAGAATTGATAGCTCTTCTTATTAGCGTGCTCAGCCCTGTCAGAGAGCTACCCTGTTTATGCAATGTTCTGTGCTGCACATACATTTTGTGACTTTTGTGAGCACAGTCGCATTTTACCTCAAGTTGAGTCATCAGGAGATGTGTCAGATTTCTACGTGTTCCTTTTTTAAAGTGGAGTAATTGCCTATAAATGCAAACATCATTTTAAACCATTCTTCTATTTTTAAATCAGGAGAAGCACATTTTTTTTCCAGTTTGCATGAATTTAAGCTTATGGAGGAGTACATTAAAAAGCAATACAACTACCAGTCAATCTCTTGAAGGTACTTTCTTGGTTGACATTCATGTAAACCATTCATTGTAAAATTTGACCACCTTTCCAAATAATCTATAGTTTTTTTGGGTCATCTCTTAGTTACCTAATTTTAATCAGCGACTAGATAAACCAGTTCTCAGCAATGAAAATAGGTAACACTTTATCTGTCTTGAATATCAGCTCCAAAAATAAGCCAAGATCACTCCCAGGCCATTGAGTATCAGTTCTGTGGGCAACAGAACCACCCACATACAGGTATCACGTAACACAAACGTGGAAAATATGTATTTGGGAATAAGTGAACAATATCTTTTTATCATATTGTAAACATATTTTGCCCCAGCAATGAGATTATGCCTCTGTACGATACTCATCCCTTAGAGCATGGTCATGTATTAGCACTCATCTACATTCTGTTCTGCTGATACGGACATTTTTTATTTTTAAATTTTTGCTTTTTTCTTATTAAACATAATATGGTTTTGCAGAAGTTTTATAAGTTACAGTTAAGAAAAAAGAGGAAAAAAACACTGTCACCTTTTTACCTGAAGGCAACTACTATTAGCATAAATATGCATAAGTAAGCTTCATAATTATTTTATGTATATATAATCTATTTTTTTAATGTTTTTAAATGAAAGCACCCTGAATGATTATTTTGTAACTTACACTTTTACTTACTGGTACACAATGAGTATCTTTTGTGTTATTATGTATTTTTTACTAATTAAGTTTTATGCCTGCACAGTCTTTCTCTGTTTGGATCAGTATTGACCAATATTGATTCCACTAATCCCTCCTCAATGTACAGTTAGGTGTTTCAGCCTTTTCCCTTTCACGAAAATTGCTGATATGAACACTTGTTGCAGAACACATCCATGATTGTTTATGAATGACATATTTCTACAAACTTAGGTATTTCTAGAGTTTTCAAAACTTTTTTAGAAAGGTTGCACCAATTTACGTCACCGTCAGCATGATTGTTTATTTTCCCCGACTCAGAAAAGGCACTTTATGTGATATTTCTTAATCTTATAATATGAGCAGGAAGTGAAGATTCCTTGGCGTTTTGATTGGCATTTTATATTAAAAATGAGGATGAACTGCTTTTAATTTCATATATTCTTATCGACCACTTGAATTTGCTCTTTCCTGTTGACTGGCTAATTTCTTTTCTCCGTTTTATTCTTAGTGTATTTTTTCCTCCTATTTGCTGTTCTTTCCCATTCTCTCCCTTTTATAAAATCTCTTAACCACTCACCTGTTAATATGTTGCTCATATTCTCACCAGCTTGTAATTTGCCGCTAATCTGCCCTGTGATTTGCTGCTAATCTGCCCTGTGATTTGCTGCTAATCTGCCCTGTGATTTTGCTGCTAATCTGCCTTGTCATTTGCTGCTAATCTGCCCTGTGATTTGCTGCTAATCTGCCCTGTGATTTTGCTGCTAATCTGCCTTGTCATTTGCTGCTAATCTGCCTTGTCATTTGCTGCTAATCTGCCTTGTGGTTTGCTGCTAATCTGCCCTGTGGTTTGCTGCTAATCTGCCCTGTGATTCGCTGCTAATCTGCCCTGTGATTCGCTGCTAATCTGCCCTGTGATTCGCTGCTAATCTGCCCTGTGATTCGCTGCTAATCTGCCCTATGATTTGCTTGGATGCCTCACTTCTTTCACTTCACAAAGGACTCCAGCGATGGAGGCACCTCCTTCTGGAACTGAGTCTTAAAAGACCGATTCTCTGGACCAGAAGACACTCAGTACTTTCTGATTCTGAGTAAAGTGTCCCTTGAACATCTCCACAGTTTCAGTTTTCTCATATAGCCCACAATACCTTTTGTCCAAGTTCAAATTCTAAAGAGCTCTGCAAAGCAAAAATGCATTCCGAGTTTGCAAAAACTTATTTGGCGGCACCATCCTGCCCCGATCTACAGGGTAACTGTTTTGTGGCTATTTACCCCACTTAATGGTGTGAACATTGAAATGTTCTGGTGTGGAAATAGTAATGTGTCTAGTTAAACAGCACCGCTGCAAACCTTAGTGGATGAACGTGCTACCGTGTATGTCAGGAGAGTCCACCCTAAGGGTTTCGAATAAGGAACTGTGGATTGATGTGAGTTTGTGGATTTTGTCTCTATGTCCATTCCCTCTGGAGAATTTCTAGAGTGTCTGAATTGCATTTTGTACTAAATGTAATCCTATCCAAAACAGTTTGCAAGCTTTCTAATGAAAACCTGATGAAGCTAAAATGAAGAATTCCCCACCAAAGAGAGAACAAACCCAGCAAGACGGTCCTCCTTAATTCCACTTTAAGCCTTTAAATAACCTCATTTGAAAATGCCACCTGGGACCATTATGAATAAGACAGGATCTGCCCTTTGTTTCTTTTCAATTAATATTTGAGTCTCATCACTGAACTCTTCCTGCTGGTGGTACCCTTGTACCCGGTGTCCTGAATCTGTCATGTTTCTTCTTTTAAAACCTGAGCAGAGTAGCATAACCTGCGGCCCTCAGGTACCTCTGTCCCCACCTCAGCGCCGCCTCTGCTGCTTGTCCAGGCTTCTCATACTCCAGGCTGTCAGCACCTACGCGGTTCCGGGGGAGGCCACGTCCTGTGAGAGCCACTTAGCTGATTGTCTCCACATCGTTTATTAAAATAAAACTGCACACTATGGAAAACGTGGTTTTAATCATTTTGAAGAAAGTTATATCGTATTGCTCTTGAGAGTATATCTGTAAGAATTTATTATAAATATTTCCTGTGATATTACTCAGAGTTTGCCTTAGATGAGACGGAAGTTATAACAAAGAGTCTTGGGATTTGTTATATTTTTTCTTATGGAAAGTTAAGTTTTCAGGAATGTTAAGTGAGTATTTAAAGACACATCCATATCAGAATATTATAAAGTATGTAATCTTCATCTTATTTTCAAAAAAGTCCTTGTGTATGTGTGTGGAAAATATCAGCCATTAGCATATTTCCTTCTCTACTTATTTTTTTCCCTGAATATATACATGATCAATGAAGTGAAATAAGGTATGCAGTTTAGAGGGAACAGTATAATTTAATCAGGGTGATTTTTTTAAGAACGACTTGGAACCAATTCACAATATTTGCTATGAAGAACCTTAAACCTAGCATATTAATGTGAATTTTGCATTGTTTTAGTACCTTCCACAGCATGGAAGCTCTAACAGGAACATTATCTACTAAATAAAGCAGTCCTAAACATTTTCAGGTTCAAGAATGAAGACTGTCTTGCCTGTTAACAACAATAAACTATATAATCGTTGCCTTAACTAATACAAATGTAAACACATGTAATTAAAAATTAATGACTGCAGAAACAAACTAAATTTATTACTGTCATCTGAAGTGCTTCTTCCTGATAGTAACCTTCTAAATAGTGTGATGAAATAATATTTTTAGGGGTTTAAGTTCCTGCTCAGCCTCCTCTTGGTCATCTATCCGCAGATATCACCGAAACTTTACCTGTTAGTTTTGTTATTTTGAAATGTGGGGAAGATATCCGAGCCCTACGTGTAGCAGAGGACTGTGAGAAATATACGAAATAACACGTATTCATTTATTCAACAAATATTTCCTGCATACTTATTATGATCAAAAACTGCGCTAGGCTTAGAGTTACAAGAGTGAACAGAAGACGGATGATCATTATGCCACTGGAAGCAAACTTTTTAGAATAAGTAAGCAATGACTTTGTAAACCGTAAGAAATGACCAAAGAATTGGCATAACCGTAAAATGATATTCATGGGGATTTTTTTTTCCTGTGCAGTTTGTTTTCATATATTTATAGTGTGGAGGATTCAGGTAATCTGTTCAGTTTAACTGGATAAAGTTTAAAATTAAAGGAAGTAAATTTCATTTGTCAGCACTGAAAATCCTCCTTAAAAATGGAGTGGAATATTATATAAAATTTGGTAACAATCACATAAAAACATGTACAGACCTTCTGGGTCTTAAAATTTCCTCTGGGTAGTTGTTTAATAAGCCAGTACGCAGTGTCTTCGATGAACCCTGTGCCGTCTCCTTTCACACTGACCAGCACCCTTCTCTCCCCTGAACCTTTCTCTCCTGTGACAGCGGCCTGTGGTGGGAATCTGACTGGCCCGGCTGGTGTCATCCTGTCCCCCAACTACCCGCAGCCCTATCCTCCCGGGAAAGAGTGTGACTGGAGAATAAAGGTGAACCCAGACTTCGTCATCGCCTTGATATTCAAAAGGTACCGTCTCTTATGGAATACCTCTTTTAAGTAGGACTTACATATTTTTTTTTTACATCTTTATTGGAGTATAATTACTTTACAATGGTGTGTTAGTTTCTGCTTTATAACAAAGTGAATCCATTATACATATACATATGTCCCCATATGTCTTCCCTCTTGCGTCTGCCTCCCTCCCACCTTCCCTATCCCACCCCTCTAGGTGGTCACAAAGCACTGAGCTGATCTCCCTGTGCTACGCGGCTGCTTCCCACTAGCTGTCTATTTTACATTTGGTAGTGTATATATGTCCATGCCACTCTCTCACTTTGTCCCAGCTTACCCTTCCCCCTCCCCATATCCTCAAGTCCGTTCTCTAGTAGGTCTGTGTCTTTATTCCCGTCTTGCCCCTAGGTTCTTCATGACCTTTTTTTTTTTAAGATACCATATATATTTGTTAACATATGGTATTTGTTTTTCTCTTTCTGACTTACTTCACTCTATATGACAGACTCTATGTCCATCCATCTCAGTACAAATAACTCAATTTCCTTTCTTTATATGGCTGAGTAATATTCCATTGTATATATGTGCCATGTCTTCTTTATCCATTCATCTATTGATGGACACTTAGGTTGCTTCCATGTCCTGGCTATTGTAAATAGAGCTGCAGTGAACATTTTGGTACATGACTCTTTGAATTATGATTTTCTCAGGGTATATGCCCAGTAGTGGGATTGCTGAGTCGTATGGTAGTTCTATTTTTAATTTTTTTTTTTTTTTGCGGTACGTAGGCCTCTCACTGTTGTGGCCTCTCCCGTTGCGGAGCATAGGCTCCAGACGCGCAAGCTCAGCGGCCATGGCTCATGGGCCCAGCCGCTCCGCAGCATGTGGTATCTTCCCGGACCAGGACACGAACCCGTGTCCCTTGCATCGTCAGGCAGACTCTCAACCACTGTGCCACCAAGGAAGCCCTATTTTTAATTTTTTAAGGAATCTCCATACTGTTCTCCATAGTGGCTGTATCCATTTACATTCCCACCAACAGTGCAAGAGGGTTCCCTTTTCTCCACACCCTCTCCAGCATTTATTGTTTGTAGATTTTTGATGATGGCCATTCTGACTGGTGTGAGATGATATCTCACTGTAGTTTCGATTTGCATTTCTCTAATGATTAATGATGTTGAGCGTTCTTTCATGTGTTTGTTGGCAGTCTGTATATCTTCTTTGGAGAAAGGTCTATTTAGGCCTTCTGCCCATTTTTGGATTGGGTTGTTTGTTTCTTTGATATTGAGCTGCATGAGCTGCTTGTAAATTTTGGAGATTAATCCTTTGTCAGTTGCTTCATTTGCAAATATTTTCTCCCATTCTGAGGGTTGTCTTTTTGTCATATGTTTTCCTTTGCTGTGCAAAAGCTTTTAAGTTTCATTAGGTCCCATTTGTTTATTTTTGTTTTTAAAAGGATCTTGCTGTGATTTATGTCATAGAGGGTTCTGCTTATGTTTTCCTCTAAGAGTTTGATAGTGTCTGGCCTTACATTTAGGTCTTTAATCCATTTTGAGTTTATTTTTGTGTATGGTGTTAGGGAGTGTTCCAATTTCATTCTTTTATCTGTAGCTGTCCAGTTTTCCCAGCACCACTTATTGAAGAGGCTGTCTTTTCTCCACTGTATATTCTTGCCTCCTTTATCAAAGATAAGGTGACCATATGTGCGTGGGTTTGTCTCTGGGCTTTCTCTCCTGTTCCACTGATCTATATTTCTGTTTTTGTGCCAGTACCATACTGTCTTGATTACTGTAGCTTTGTAGTATAATCTGAAGTCAGGGAGCCTGATTCCTCCAGCTCCGTTTTTCTTTCTCAAGATTGCTTTGGCTATTTGGGGTCTTCTGTGTTTCCATACAGATTGTGAAATTTTTTGTTCTAGTTCTGTGAAAAATGCCAGTGGTACTTTGATAGGGATTACATTGAATCTGTAGATTGCTTTGGGTAGTGTAGTCATTTTCAGTGTTGATTCTTCCAATCCAAGAACACGGTATATCTCTCTATCTATTTGTATCATCTTTAATTTCTTTCATCAGTGTCATAATTTTCTGCATACAGGTCTTTTGTCTCCTTAGGTAGGTTTATTCCTAGATATTTTATTCTTTTTGTTGCAGTGGTAAATGGGAGTGTTTTCTTAATTTCACTTTCAGATTTTTCGTCATTAGTGTATAAGAGTGCAAGAGATTTCTGTGCTTTAATTTTGTTTCCTGAAACTTTACCAAATTCATTGATTAGCTCTAGTAGTTATTTGGGAGCATCTTTAGGATTCTCTATGTATAGTATCATGTCATCTGCAAACAGTGGCAGCTTTACTTCTTTTCCAATTTGGATTCCTTTTATTTCTTTTTCTTCTCTGTTTGCTGTGGCTAAAACTTCCAAAACTATGTTAAATAATAGTGGTGAGAGTGGGCAACCTTGTCTTGTTCCTGATCTTAGTGGAAATGGTTTCAGTTTTTCACCATTGAGGATGATGTTGGCTCTGGGTTTGTCATATATGGCCTTTATTATGTTGAGATGAGTTCATTCTATGCCTACTTTCTGGAGGGTTTTTATCATAAATGGGTGTTGAATTTTGTCGAAAGCTTTCTTTGCATCTGTTGAGATGATCATATGGTTTTTCTTCAATTTGTTAATATGGTTTATCACATTGATTGATTTGCGTATATTGAAGAATCCTTGAATTCCTGGGATAAACCCCACTTGATCATGGTGTATGATCCTTTTAATGTGCTGTTGGATTCTGTTTGCTAGTATTTTGTTGAGGATTTTTGCATCTATGTTTATCAGTGATATTGGCCTGTAGTTTTCTTTCTTTGTGACATCTTTGTCTGGTTTTGGTATCAGGGTGATGGTGGCCTCGTAGAATGAGGAAGAGTTTGAGAAGGATAGGTGTTAGCTCTTCTCTAACTGTTTGATAGAATTCGCCTGTGAAGCTCCTGTGGACTTACTTATTTATTTATTTATTTTTGGCTGTGTTGGGTCTTTGTTGCTGCCTGTGGGCTTTCTCTAGTTGTGGCGAGTGGGGGCTACTCTTCGTTGCGGTGCGCGGGCTTCTCATTGCAGTGGCTTCTCTTGTTGCAGAGCACAGGCTCTAGGCATGTGGGCTCAGTAGTTGTGGCTCGTGTGCTCTAGGTGCATGGGTTCAGTAGTTGTGGTGCATGGGCTTAGTTGTTCTGTGACATGTGGGATCTTCCCGGACCAGGGCTCGAACCTGTGTCCCCTGCACTGGCAGGCGGATTCTTTACCACTGCACCACCAGGGAAGTCCCTAATGAGACTTTAAATGTCATACCTAAAGATTACTTCATTTATCCCTTCAGGGGTCTTCAGTTTTACATCTAGCAAAGCCTGAGGTCTTGTGTCTAACAGGTACTACATCAAGCTGCATGACAAAAATGGAAATAGATTATTTTGCTTTTCATCATTCTACTTGCATTAGAATACACATGATGTGGCAAGAATTGCTTTTAAATACTATCTTGCACACAGTGTGTTCCACACGAGAGGGCTTAATTTACAGAATTTTCAAAGAAAAGCGATAATAAAGTGATATAGATATACTTAGTATAATTTCTCATTGATGTACTATATTTCTCTTAATGCGTGAGTGCTAATTCATTTCCATAGTACATCCTGTCTGCCATTCCCAAAGGTAGTATTGTTATTATCATTAAGATAGTCAAGACTTGGTAGAACTCTGAAAACAAAAGTTCCCCAAATTTTATTACTGTAAAGTCTGATTTAATAAACATTAGTTCTTTAAAAAAAAATGCTAACTTCTTTCTGCTACACTAAATGGTAAAAGTTCAAATCATAATATAATATGATTATATTATAAATATAAATTCCATAGAACTCTCACATTATAAATATATGGTATAAATAATTGAATTTTTCTAAATCCCATGATCTTTTCCAAATTCACATTTTGATTTTTGAACTAAATGAAGTGGTATTTTAAAAGAGAAGTGGTTCTATATACTGTCCTATTGGTCTCTTAGCTCCCCAAGGCAAAGTGGTCTGATTAGATTTATTTATCTGTCAATTGAACAAGTTTCTTTTCTTGAGATGTTTGCATCAATATTTCAGGCCTGGTTTTGCTTATCTTCCTTCACTTTCTCCTCCTGATGAGATATGAGTCAGTATAATTTTAAACCTCTGTGATTCTGAATTTTAAGTAGTTTAATAAGCCATCATTTCCTGAATTTACTCAAGCTGCTATAAATTTACCAAATGATGAATACCTTATTATGCCACTCAGCTATTATACAAAAGCTGTGAACATTTGCTGGTTATATTTTTGAATATCTTTATGGGTTTTGTTAATGCTAAATTCTAGTAGCGCCTTCCTTAAAACCAGGAGACACCTCTGCTACCAGGAGATTAAAAGTAAATAACAATTAAAGCCTTTTAGAGAACACAGAGCCTTTTTGTAGGAGTTTCCTACCTTCCCTTGGGTCACGGTGACTCATTGTCAAGGTTCCCAAAGTGCAATTCATAATACTATATAATATATAGGACAGTTTTACACAAGAAGTTTTCTCACTTAATTTTGTGCACTTCCCTGGAAGAAGGTTGACCTAGAAAATCTTCAAGTTTTCTTCCGACTCTAAGAGTTTGGAATCATTAGCTGACCCGGTGTCACAGAAAATCACATACCTGTGACATGTTCTAAGGAATGGACAACTTGTGTGTGCTCGGGTGGGAGTTTTCCTGGGACCTCAGCTCCTAGATCTACTTAGTAGAAAGAAGGAGGAAGCCAGAAGTACCAGATGGGAACAAGGATGCTCAAGGACCCAGTCAAAGAAGCTGGTGTTGATACAGCCTTCCCAGGATGCACTGTTTAAAGAGTGTGACTGCAGTCAGGTGTGGAGAGGGAAGGGGAGCCCGGCATTACTAACAGGGAAGGCAAAGAATGACATGACCTGGAGCACATATGAGCTTCAAGGCTCACCCTGGTACTTGAGGGGTCTTCAGGGAGGAGTGTTTTATCACAGGCTTCATAGACTGTGGGGCTGATGCGACTCACACATTGGAACTCAAATTAAATTTGGTTTAAAAGCATGGCCAGACTTTGGCCTATTATTGGGGCTTGTAGATCTGTGCATCTGGTATAGGTAGAAATAAGACAGGGTTTAACCAAAGGGACTGTCATTAATTGTAAATATCACTTCAGACTCCTATGTGTGTGTGACAGCACATCCAAAAGGAGAGGGTAGTTAGAATATGTTTGTTTGTGCCTGACCGTACTTCCATGTTCAAAAATAATCTATCGTAATAATTAGTTATGCCAATTATCAGGGGTACAGCATGACCAGAGTCTAATAACATCCTTGCAAACTATTCCAAAAAAATTGTTATTCCAACCAAATTCTGTTTGGTTGATGCAGTTCCTCTCGGCCTCTTTTCTCACTCTTTAGTCACTCAAGTCTTTTACTTTTTCTTCATTTCCAACTTCAGGGAACTTGTCAGATAAACAGACTCTGAAACCTCTGACAAATTCCTTGAATAAATGTGTTCAGGACCTCACATGGGAGCGAGGGCACCTTGACAGGAAATGGGATGGCGCGATGCAGGTCCAGATGTCTTGCTAACATCGGGTCCTTGGTGGTCCCCCGTGCTACATCCTTCAGAATGCAGTGGGCAGCTTCTGGAAAGACCTTGGGTTCACGTTTTATCCCTTGAATATCCAGATAGACTAAAGTCACTTAAACAACAGCACATGTTCGTGATTATAAAACCCCCTGACTCTCTCCATCCCTGTATACAAATATGCTGTCAAGGGAAAGGAAAGAGAGTGGAAGCCGCGTGGATCGGTCCATGTTAAAGACCCCAAAGGCCCTGATTTAGAGATGAAGGGACATAGGAGGGCAAGTCAGAATGGATTACGTCAATACCTCTGTCTAGTGTGTTTGTTTATTCTGATCCCACTGAGATCTTGGACATGTAAACGAAGTTCAGTCTGTCACTTGAGAGGAGGTATATTTTTAAAGTTCCCAGACTATCATCATCCTTCTCATCATAAATGGCAGAGACATTTAAAGCTGCATCCCACTTGAGAGTTTTGGGAGTTAATTGTTAGACTTTGGAAATTATTAGGGTATTTACATAAGGAGAGACAGAGACAGAGAAGTAGAGAGAGTGGGAAAGAGCAGGAGGGAGAGGGGAAGAGAAAATTGGAATATCCAGTCAAGGTGAAATGATGTGAAACAGTTGACTTCCATACTTTGTACCACTGTAGGGACTGCTATTATTGGCCAAATTATCTAAGCAAATAGAAGCAATTACAATTTTAAAAGTAAACTCAAACAAAAGTATTTTTTAACTTTAAGAATTGTCAGTAACATCAAGGATATATGTTATTAAAACTAAAAATATTCACATAAAAATCAAATACCAGTGGGAATGCATCCCTTCTGAACCCTATTCTTTCAAACTGCATTTCATTAGAAATATCATGGTTATAGGGAAGACATACTATATCTACATTATAAGGGTTCATTTTCTTTCAGATTATCTTCAAAATCATACTGTATTGAAGATGTTGGTGATTGTATAAAATACTAATAGTATTTGTTATAATTGTTATTTATTGCCATTTTGATTATTATTATATTTAACTTTTGGATTGTCCGAATTTTTAAAAATTATTTTACAAAGGCAAATAAAATCACTGTGTGCTTTCAGAGACTTTATAGTCTGGAGGATAAGAGACACATATATTAGGTGCATAATCTAATTAATATTCTTTCCTTTTAGTTTCAACATGGAGCCCAGCTATGATTTCCTACATATCTATGAAGGAAAGGATTCCAACAGCCCTCTCATTGGAAGTTTCCAGGGCTCTCAAGCCCCAGAAAGAATTGAGAGTAGTGGAAATAGTCTCTTTCTGGCATTTCGAAGTGATGCTTCTGTGGGCTTGTCGGGGTTCGCCATTGAATTTAAAGGTACTGTGACCAGCTTAACTTGTGAGGAAAGTGACTTGTATTGAGATTTCTTTAATCATAAGCATTTATTTATAAAGTCTTGCCTATCTGTTCAATGCATAAAATTCTGACATCTCTCTCAATCATCTGGGGAACAGGGTCGATCTCGCCAGTGGAGAAGAAATTTCCAACACGCATTTCTACCTTAGCTGAAAGAAAAGAAAAGGGGGGAGGGAGATTTCTTTTTCCAAATTCATAGCCATTTAAAGATAAATTATGATTTGTGCAATAAATAATTTGAGTATTTAAGAATTATTTTAATATGTGTTTTACTATCTTAATTTGTTTCTTCAGGATGACTCAATTTAAGTACATAAATAGCTTAGTTTGGTTTTTGTTTTTTGGGGTTTTTTTGTTGTTGTTTTCGGGGTTTTTTTGGCTTGCAGGATCTTAGGTCCCCAACCAAGAAATGAATCCGAGCCCTCAACAGTGAAAGCGTGGAGTCCTAACCACTGGACTGCCAAGGAATTCCTGATAAATAGCTTAGTTTTATCTCAGTATTTTTCAAGATGTAAAATATCGATTGCCATTCCCTGTCCTGACCACCCGTGGTGGTTGGTTTGATGGGGAGCAAGCACTGATCCTGGTCAGCGCTTTCTTCTTTGGTCACCTCATGAGTGACTCCCACTTCTTTGGGATCTACCACCCCCTGTCACTAGCATCCAGAGAAAACAAACAGACTCACAAAGATCACCCCAACCTAAGCATTTTGCTGTTGGGTTCATGAAAATAAATATATATATTTTTCAGGGCTTCCCTGGTGGTGCAGTGGTTGAGAGTCCACCTGCCAATGCAGGGGACGCGGGTTCGTGCCCCGGTCCGGGAAGATCCCACATGCCGCGGAGCGGCTGGGCCCGTGAGCCATGGCCTCTGAGCCTGTGCGTCGGGAGCCTGTGCTCTGCAACGGGAGAGGCCACAACAGTGAGAGGCCCACGTACCGAAAAAAAAAAAAAAAAAATATATATATATATATATATATATATATATATATTTTTTTTTTTTCAAATCTGTTTCTCATGTGAACAAGGAAAACACGGGGTATATTACAAAGAATCAGAGAAAAGGATTTATCAAAATATTAATTGACAGTAGTGAGTGCTTTATAAAAAAATGAAAATATATACATTTATTTAAACTTTTGAGTTATTAGTTACTAGAATTATAAAATAAAATATAGGGTATGTTTCATCTGTGTTAACCCTTTAATGGACTTGTATTTCTTGATATTGTTTTTAAGTAGGAAATTAACCTGCTTCCTCAAAAACACCGAAATCTAAAAATTTACTGATCTTTAGTACAATATACAATTTAAAAAAATTTAAACAATTCAGCAATTGAAGGAGTTGCTGTGCTTTTTGGATGGGATCCATTAATGTTCACGAATAATTAACAGCAGTACTTTTAAGTATTTGCCATATCATTAGACAGTTTCTGTATTAATAAGAACTCATTGAAGTGCATGTCACCATGACAACGCCCATTCTGTAATGAGTAAAAAAATCACACGTTTCATCTAAATATAAAACTGTAAGGAATGGGAGAGAATATTTGCAAATGATGAGACCAACATGGGGTTAATATCTAAAATATATAAACAGCTCATACAACTCAATACCAAGAAAGCAAACAATGCAATAAAAAATGGACAGAAGACCTGAAGAGACATTTTTCCAAAAAGAAAGACATACAGATGTCTAACAGGCACATGAGAAGATTTTCAGCACTGTTAATTGTTAGAGAAATGCAAATCCAAACAACAATGAGGTATAATGTCACTCTGGTCAGAATGGCCATCATGAAAAAGTCTACAAATAACAAATGTTGGTGAGGGTGTAGAGAAAAGGGAACCCTCCTACACTGTTGCTGGGAATGTAAATTGGTGCAGCCACTATGGAGAACAGTATGGAGGGTCCTCAAAAAACTAAAACTAGAGTTGCCATATGAGCCAGCAATGGACTACTACTCAACCATAAAAAAGAATTAAATTCTGCCATTTGCAGAAACATGAACGGACCTAGAAAAATTATACTTAGTGAAATAAGTCAGACAGTGAAAGACAGATATTGTATAATATCACTTGTATGTGGAATCTAAAAATAATGCAAGTGAATGTATATGCAAAACAAAAACAGACTCACAGACAAACTTATAGAAAACAAACTTATAGTTACCGAAAGGGAGAAGGAAGGGGGAGAGGGACAAATTAGGGGTATGGGATTAACTGATACAAACTACTATGTATAAAATAGATAACAAGGATATTTTCTACAGCACAGGAAATTACAGCCATTATCTTGTAATAACTTATAATGGAGTATAATCTTTAAAAATACTAAATACTATGCTGTACAACTGTGACTAATATAATATTGTAAATCAATTATACTTCAATGAAAAAAAAAAGACTGTACATCTGTCATCACCTTGTATTCCCCAGGGCATCCTAGGGTAAGAGAATCTGTGGATGACTGAGTAAATGCAGTAGAACTTGTGTCCCTCATGATAGGGGGACAGGGATGCCTCTTTGGTCTGATTCTTTGGGGACCAGCAGAGCCTTCTAAATGGGTGCTAGAGCTCTCACGCTTTAAAAGTTCTCCAGTGGAGCCTGTGGAAAAAAAAAATCATCAGAAAACAAGGAAGGACACAGCAATGAAACAGCATCCAGCAAGTACAAGGCCCCATATGGTGAGGGAAGCAGGGAGCAGACCCAGCTCTTGGGCTTGACCAGAAGGAGCTACGGGGCAGTCCTGCCGAGTGACCCCAGGGGCCCGGCAGCTTTGGCACAGGCGTTCTGGGAGGCGTCCATAAGCGGAACCAACAGGAACCAGGGCAGAGCACACCATGTAATGAAGTCATCTCATTGGGAAATGTGACAACTTGTAAGCAAAAAGCGTGCCATGAGTTGTCACCAAACATCCTGAACTGACAACTGAGTAAATGCAAGTAAAAGCTTCGATGCAGTGCATTTGGAGAAATGAAGAAAAACTGGCCATCAGAGGTCTCAATTTGCAACACAGAGCAGAAAATTGTGGGAGTGGTATTTAACCAAACAGTACACTAAACGAACAGACACTTATAACAAAAAGTGATTAAAAAGGCTGACCAGGCAACAGGCATGTATTTTTTTCTCCATCATTTTTTTAAATATAATTTTAGTTATTTTATTTTTTATTTTTGGCTGTGTTGGGTCTTTGTTGCTGTGCGCAGGCTTTCTCTAGTTGTGGCGAGCAGGGGCTACTCTTCATTGCAGTACGTAGGCTTCTCACTGCGGTGGCTTCTCGTTGCAGAGCATGGGTTCTAGGCGCACGAGCTTCAATAGTTCTGGCTCGTGGGCTCGGTATTTGTGGCTCGCAGGCTCTAGAGCACAGGCTCAGTAGTTGTGGCGCATGGGCTTCAGTAGTTGTGGTTCGTGAGCTCTAGAGCACAGGCTCAGTAGTTGTGGCACATGGGCTTAGTTGCTCTGCAGCATGTGGGATCTTCCCGGACCAGGGCTCGAACCCATGTCCCCTGCATTGGCAGGTGGATTCTTAACCTCTGTGCCACCAGGGAAGCCCTTTCTCCATCATTTTATAGGAGAAAAATATATGCCCTAGACCAGTGCTTGTATTTATTAGACACTCGATACATTCTGTTGGATGACAGAGTAAACGACATCTGATGGAAGGACTGTTCTCATGCCCACAGTTTTATTTATTCGTCCCTTATTTGCTTAAAATAAACGATCTAAGGCAGCATTAAAGAATTATCAGAATGTCCCTTACTCCTTGAAATATCCAAATTGGTTTTCAGTAAAGTGTTTAGAGAGTGTTGGTCCCAGCACAGTACACAACTATTGCTGTGAGTCTCTAACCAGAGCAAAAATAGAGGACCTGGAGGGGTTTCCACAATTGATATATATGATATAATATATTCATGATATATATGATAATTAATATATTATACATGGCATATGATACATATGATGTATGATAATATATATTACAGATGGTATATGATACATACGATAATATATGATGGATGATATACGATATATATGGTAACATAGCATGTCCGATACACGTGATAGTGTAATGTTTATATATTTATGTTGCACTTTAACCAAAGTATGTAAATAAAATATTCTAATAGCTGGTTATAATAATTAGGCCCACAGTTGCCAGAGAGATCTCTGCTTAGCTGATGTTGACACATAGGTCATTAAAAATATAATGAGAGATATTGAATAAATACAGTTAAACAGGCCTCTTCTCCGTCCTGCAGGACGTCACAAAGTTTGTGCTTTTCCCTCTTCCACTGTTTGTTATCCATTCCGAAGAGGATGTAGGATGTAGTTTTCAGAGCTCATTGCATTTTTACTCTTTACTGGCTCACCTGCCACAATCTCCCAGGAGCATCTTCTTCCTAACACTACTGTGTGGATTTACTCATTGGCCATAAGTAGACACTCAGGAAGGGAAAATGCTTAAAAAGGAACATAATTCACATTGATCACAACCCCCAAAAAGGTAAAATGCAGGCTTCCATTTATACTTTCCAGAGATTTTTTATGTGTTTGCTTAACCCTGGGGCAAAGATTGTCAACCCATATAGAAAGAACTGAAACATATTTATTTTATCCATTCAAGTTATCCTTGAGCCTATATTGATATTAATAACCCCATTCATGAATAGCACATTCATGACAAATAGCATTTTCTTAACTTTAGGCCAAAAACATGAAGAAAAACATTTCAGTATAACATCTATATTGATCCCTTGAAGATCTGTAAAATTCAATTCAGAGCCTTCTGACATTACAAGGGGCTTTGCTGATGGAGGGAAGGATGTTGACAAGCACAAACAGAAAGCAATTCAGATGATGGAATTGCACACAGCAGAAGGAGATGTAGATACGTGATTTAGAGACATTTGGAAGGTCTGCTGAAATATGACATTTACAGTGTTAATGCTACCAGGACATAAGTGGCACTACCCACACAGCTACAGGACTGTGAGAAAGAAAGAAGAGAGCTTTGTATTTATATCTGGGAAAAAAGAGACTTTTAGCAAATGCCTCCTTTAGTGGCCCCCACAGCTGGACAGATCTTTGCAGTGTGTTTCTGTGAAAGTTATTTAACCGCTCTTGAGCTTCAGATTCTCAAAATGTAGAATGGGGCCACAGATCCTCCTCACGTTGCAGAGGTGGAGTGAAGATTTGAATGAAAAACATGCGGTGTACCCAGCTCAGTGCCCGATACATAACATGCCCTCAGTTCCTTTGAGCAGTTATTAGAATTAGAATAGAACTGTGTTGAGCAATTACTACATCCCAGACACAGGGCTTGACCCTTATGGATCAGGAAATGTGCTTTCCAGCTACGTGTGGCTTCATTGACTTAGTGAGAGTGGTAAAAGATCAGAACTTCTTTCCACGATTATCTCACCAGCATGAGAAATCACTCTTAATTTACATGAATTAAATCAATTTCCTTTTGAGAAGCCCAGTTCTCCCATCTCTTCCTAAAATGTGCTGTGATTTCATGAATTAAGTACAAAAGTCAGGAAGTCTACCTCAACAGCAATTCTATAGTGAATTGTCATTTGAAAAATAAGAAATAATTTTATTGAAAGGAGTTTTTTCTATTTTTCTATGATAATTATTAACTTGAACATTAATTGACAACTTGGTCAATTAGTCAATCAATTTTTTGGAGCATATTTTATATGCTGGACACTGTTCTAGGTACTAAAAATATAAACAACCGACAACAAAAAAATAAAATAAAATTCCTGCCATCATGGAGTTTACATTCATGTCTTCCCCAGAGAAACCACGGGAAGCCTGTTTTGACCCTGGAAACATAATGAATGGGACAAGGATTGGGACGGACTTCAAACTTGGCTCAACTGTCACGTACCAGTGTGACTCTGGCTACAAGATCGCTGACCCGTCTTCCATCACGTGTGTGATCGGAGCGGATGGAAAACCCGCCTGGAACCGGGTCTTGCCCTCCTGCAATGGTACGTATGGAACTGGTGTTTCCTTCAGGGATAACTTCCCTCTGGAATTTGCACTCTCATTTTGGAGACAGTTTGCACTTCAGTCCTGCGTCCCCTCCTCACGGGTGGGGAAACCCCGCAGAGCAGCGTGGGATAAGAACTTGACCTTCCTTGGTCGTTTAATTTACCCAGTGGATTAGCCATTCTCACAGCTTTCTGGAAGGGGAGATATTTTTCTCTCACTTAGATCGTTTGGCATTTCTAATTGCTGTTTTTGTGTATGAGAGATGCGAATTACCAGTCTCTAGGTGGCCTCTGTCTCTCTGCTTCTTTCTCTGTCTCTGTCTGTCTCCCTCTTGCTCTCTGTCTTTCTCTATTTCTCTGCCTTTCTGTGTGCGTGTGTGTGTATCTCCCTCTGTCTGTGTCTCTGTCTGTGTCTCTGTCTCTGCCTCTCTCTCTCTACATATATACACATACATATACATATATTACATATATAAGGATGTGTCATTTCCCCACAAATACCAACAGTTTGTAATTCCTCATGTACATTAAATTAATAAAAGCACCTATTAGAGGGTAAGGTCAACCTTCAGGAACAGGCAGTGCCATCCTACAGTGACAGAAGTCAGGTTGCAGTTGCCCTTGGGGGGGTGCTGAGAGGAGGGGTCTGAACACAGACTTCTGGGCTGTCCTCCAGGTTCTGTGTCTGGTGGGTAGCTTCGTGGGACCCTCCACAGACAAAACTCCAGACTGTGTGATACACCTTAAAAAGGAGACAGTAAAATCCTGTGTTTTGTGACAGAAAAATTGATTCCAAGTTTACTTTAGGATGAACTCAAGGACCGGTTTAGTTAGATACACTGAACTGATGAAATAAAGATCTTTTCCTTAGGATGGCTCTGATGCTTGTAACTTCCAACCAAAGTGGTATTTCAGAAAATTAGTACGTGAAAAATCTGAGCAAACAACACAGGCGAACAGACCTGACGCCCTGGGTTCCTCTGGCATGTCTGTGTTTCTGGGTTTGTCTTATGACCCTGAGAGCTTTTCTGTTCAGGAACCCAGTCCTCCAGCCCTGCAGTACTCAAGGTTGGCGCAGACAGGGAACTTCACACACGTTTTCAGAGGAAATGAATAAATCAGGGAATAGCCAAAACAATTTCCAGTGAAAATTGAAGTCTTCCTAGTCTTACATATTTTATCCTCTCACAATAAACTCAGAGAAATAATTATTGCTGCCTCTCGGATTCCAGGAGGTTCATGTGAGGGGAGAATGGTGAAGGGCCCACGTGGCTGTGTGGGGCGTCCAGATGATGACTTCAATGTCTGTGTAAACGTTACAGTAAGCTTTGAGTCAGCGGCATCACAGCGCTCCTCTCTGGGGGTTAGAAGAGTGTCCTCGTACGTTCACTAGAGTCACCTCAAAATGGCATCCTTAAAAGTGCACACTGTATTAAATTCAAACATACTTTGAACTTATGGGGGATGATGATAAATTCTTTAGCCATAGGCTAAACGAGAAAAATGAGGTCACATTTAGGCAACAGATAAATAATCTAATTTTAAATTAGAGATTTTTCTTCTGTATCTGAAGACCCGTAAACTCAAGCATAGTTTCTGTTAACCAGTCATCACATTTATGTGCATAAAACATACAACACTGGTTTTTCCTTAAGTTATTTATTTCAATTTAAATAAAACTAAAAGTTCCAAATCATTAAACAGAAATGTCCTCTCCCGTAGTTTATTTGGGATATCTCAAGGAGAACAGCACCTTTTGTGCTGAATTAATGCCTGTGGGTCACTCAGGTCACCAGTTAAACTAAGCGAATGTTGTTATAGTTTAAACATTTTGATAGTTCATATATTAAGGGATATATTTTGGGCTAGTTTGTTTTAAATTCATGATATAATTTTTCTTTCTATTGCCTACATTTTTTTGTTCATTGAGGTTTCCTGTTGAATTAGAACAGAAATGGAAACAGCCTGGAGTCTCTTTCATGGGTCAGAATGGCTTTTATTTACTTACGTTGTTTTTGGTTTACATTCAAATTTGATTGTATTTTATTGCCTTTATATATGAGACATATACTCCAATTAACCAAATGGATGAGTCAGTTTCTTGTTACCATCTGCAATGAATACTGTTGCAAATCTTTTTTCATTTAGGAAATGATCTGTTTAATACATTAATTACCAAAGAGTAACAGCATATTTGTTTTCCTTCTCTTATCACATTAATATAAAAGAATTTCTAACATGAGAAAGACCATGCCTGTTTCTCAGGTTAACACAGTAACATGGACAGAGTAATTGTTAAGAATTAAATGAAAATTCTCTACATATTTTTCTCAATTTCACAAATGTTTGGTTTTGTTTGTAGTATGTTATGCAGTTTGCGTGCTTATCTTTAAATCTGGGGAAAAATGTATAAGCATAGCACAGTTTATCAAGGTAGCAGAGGACCTAAAATGCCATGTTTGTTTTCTTTCATTTTATCCTTTTTATTTTTTAGTGTTTTCTATTATCATAAAGTAATGATCTTTCATCCTACCCATTAACAAAATAAATTTTTGTAGTTATACTTGAACAAATATATCAGTAGATATAAGATTTCTGTTTGATAAGATTTCTGTTTGATCATTTGGGCATCAAAATATTAGCTCAGTGAAGATTTATTTCCACTTTTCATTTATGCTTGTTGTTTAAACTTTGAAATAGATAAACTTTTTAATAGATATGCTTAAATTTTATATGTCTAAAAGAAAATAGATTTCCATTCTTCATTTGTACTTATTTTTAAAAATTTGAACTTTTGAGTGTTTAAGAAAAATTATAGTTCTGAAATAACCTGGTTGAATTTATATGGCTAATTTTCTTAAAATTAAGTGATATATCTAAACTGGTGGAATGAGGCTCCCAGCATTTCACTGAAAACCTTGAGCTTTGAAATTTAACTTACAGAAATTTCCTCTATCTAAAAGTGAAAAAATTTTTTTTCTATTTAAGGTTTTTAAAAAAGCCATGGTAAGTGTTTTAGGGTGATAAAATTATTATGAGTTAAGACATCAGCATGAAGGCTGCTCTTAGCTTAGTTAAGGGAGATCTCTAGTAGTTGATCATAAATAGATTATAACTGTCAGGTATTTAAGCTGTCTTCCTTTGACTTTTAGAGTATGACTTCAGTTTTCCAGCTGCATAAAGCTGGACCTGGGAAGTCTCCTGCCAAGTCATCATTGAGGTGCTTTGACACTAGCATCAGCATTCTGCGCAGCTTTATTAATCCTGGAGAAAGTCCCATCCATCAATTAGGACTTAACAATGTGCTACTTAACATTCAGAAGATTTGACATGTTATCCCCGATTTCTATCCTTTTTAATGCTTGAAAACTGTCACATTAAGAAGAAGTAAGCTATAGAAATATGAACTTTCTGAAATACTGAAAAATAATTCTGAATTCAGATCAGAGAAGATATATCTAGGATAAGAAGGCATGCAGTCAGGCCACAAAGGGCACAGCTGAGGGGCAGTTGGCGTCACTTCAGTGGATAAATAGTGTCCTAAGCAGATGAGCAGACGTGGACCTCTTTTTAAGTAAAAATATGAGGAATTGAAGTATTCGCAATTTAATCCCGAAACTGGGATTTAGTTGAAAGTCTATTTTAAGATGTTTAACAATAGTATTTTGAATATCCAAGCTACAGTATTTTTCTATTTTCTCAGCAAGAGCAATGCTGAGAGTAACAAGATGATCAGAGGGAAGATAAACACACACACACACACTCCCTCTCTCTCTGAACTGTTCATATAACACCTCATCAATGTACCTGCCCTGAGTTTGTAGTTTTGGGTTCCTTCAGCTTTCAGTGGAACTTATAGGAAGAGACCCCACACCCACTAGTAACTATACATGTCACTCTTGAGCTGAATCTACGATGAAAACACAAAAAGAACTAAAAGTAAACATTACTTTTTTTTAGTCCCACAGTAATATAAAGACAATAGAAAACTGAAATAATCTTTGTATCTCTTAAGTTAATATGATGGTTGATATCAACCAGAAAGTTCTGGTAGGCTTTTGACGTATTGATAACTTAAGAATTTTTCTTTATCGGACCTGTTTTTATTATCATGACAACTGTTTTCATTATTGTTTTAGCATGTCTGAGAACGTCCTTAAAAATAATATTAGGTCTTCCTCTTAAGTTGAATTACTTTTATTCTCACCTGGTCAGTCTTTGTTTTTCTTTTTATTTTACTTTTGATAGCAATGTAAGATCAGATTTTAACTGTGATATTTTGTTAAGTTTTTGAATAATCATGCTCATTTGTTCAGTGCTTTCATTTTTAGGTCACTTGTCACTTGTCACTTGCCATGTGGTTACGCATAGCATGTAATTCTCCGTTGGTCTGTTTCAGCCCCCTGTGGAGGCCAGTACACTGGATCAGAAGGGGTGGTCTTGTCACCCAACTACCCTCACAATTACACAGCTGGTCAGATCTGCCTCTATTCCATAACGGTACCAAAGGAATTTGGTAAGATTTTCTTCTTATTTTTAATTCACCGTCATATCTCTTTCGGTGTTAATATTTCCATAATTTTATAAGCAAATATCCCAGCTCTTGGTATAATAAAATAATATAAAAGAAGATGACTTAAAGTAACAGGTTTTCCAAACATGTCTTATACAAGATCCACTACAATTCTTTTATCAGTGTGATATAAAATTCTTCAATTTCCTTCTTGGATTCTGATCCAGAATAATCAGAGAGAATAAATGTGCCTTTGTTCTTATTTTTGTTAGAAAAAAGCATTTCTCCTTTGGTTGTTTAGTGTGTAGAGGAGGATTGCAGCCTCACATGTGAGCCAGGGGAACACTGATCAGCCTGTGGGGTATTGGCACATATATTTGGTTATTGATTATGCTGGAAATCACTGGATCAGTGAACACACCTTTGAGTGACAGGAGATGTAAAAGCAGGCAGAGTCCTATCTGACCCCTCCAAACTTGGCATCCTGGTTTCCCTCCTAAACTTTGCTTCCAACCTGAGCCAGTTTTCTGGGATGGCTTCATTTCTAGAAGATCCTTCTCTGGTGGTTTCCTGGTGGTTTACTCAACACCGGATCCCCAATTCTTCCCTCTCACTCTTGACCAGGAAAATATTTTTGTGTTAGATTCTTTCCTGGAGTCAACCAGATAGTAGCTTTTATAATTTTATGGAATAGTTCCTTTTTCCCAACAGTAAAATTTAGAACCCAACATAGTCAAGGTTTTCTTCTATATACTCAAAATAGCAGCCATCCACTCAAAGAAATAAAACAGATAAAAATTCTAAGGTTAGATTCTGTTTGAGGGAAAACATTTTAAAAATACAATTATATGACAAGAAAGTTAATTTCTGCTTAAGAAACTTGCATATGGGAGACAAATGATTTCTACGAACTTCTATTATATTAATCACAGGCTTCTTAAAATCAAATGAAAGCTCCCCCCAAGCACTTATTTCAGCATTTGGTATTTTAGATCACGGGCTCTTCATGAACTGTGCAACGCAACTTGCTTAGTCTCTTAAGCCAAATCGTTTAGCTTCTGCTTTCCGCCAGTTCTCAAGGATGGTTGAGTTTTCAGGCAAGGCTTTCCTTGTATCATCCTGCCATGATAAGAAGAGCATGTGCCTGGGACTTGGAGAGTGATGGATGTGAACACGGAAACCAAGGCAGAGGCAGAGGGACCAGCTTCCCAAAAGGCAGAGAGTGGGTCCACCTTATGAGCAAATGGAAAATATCAATCTCATTTAAAAACTGAAAGACTGAGCTTCAAAATATTTATTTTGTTATTAAAAAATGGACAGTAAAACTCAGAATAAGTCCTAGACTTTCACTCTTTATGCTGGACCAATGCCTCTAAAGTCCCTTATTTAGCCTCAGTTAATACATTTTTTCACCTAAATTCCCAACAACATTCCTCCAGTTACTTTCCCATGAATATTCCTTTTATTTTTATTCATGGATACTTGACAAAATATAATTATCACAATAGAATGTAGCAGCCAGAGTTTATGATTTTAGTTCATTATAAAATTTTATTGAGTTGTCACAACACAATTATGACTTTTCAGCAGAAAAAAGTTATACTCCTAAATAGTGATAATAATTTCCCAATATGAAAGGTTTAATGGCATAAATTTATCATATTCTATCTGGGCAGAAAACTTTAGTCTGGAATAAAATAGTTATAAAGGATCCTTAGTAAAAACCTATACTACCTTACCTATTATTTTTTTCCCCTCTTCCTTACTCTTTTCTGAGAAGTGAATCGACCAGTTAACAATTAATTCAATGATTGTGATAAGTGCTAAGATGAGTAAAATACTGTTTGGGTGCCTGAGATGCCCAGCAAATATTATGGGATGGGGTGACTGTCCCTATTGTGGGAAGGGGCTTCTTACACAAGTTGGAAGTGTCATGGAAGACAGGTCATCAGTTATCCTAATTTCCTCCCTATTTTCATCCAAAAGCATCACCAGAGTATCCTTTCTAAAACAAAAATCTGATCATGAAAACACCTTGATAAACATTTTCACTCACTCCTCTTGCCCCCAGAGCAAAATCCACGCGTTTCCTGGCCTTCGGGGCTCTGAAGTCTCAGGCTGTGTGGCCTTGCTCCCCCCCCCCCCCCCCCCCCCCCCCCGTCCCTCCCCCGCCCCCTTTATCCACTGAGTGTTAGCAAAGCAGACGTTAGCCTGCCAAATACTGCTCCTTTTGTTCGCTTGCTGAAGTAACCCCTTGTGTCCCATTCTTACACAAAAAGGGTTTCCTTTCCCATTCGTTAAGGCTGAAGCTGGAATGCTCTCTCCCCCATGAAGCACCATTGTCTCCACAGCTGGAAACCACCCCTCCCTCCCTACACCGCCCATGCCCTTCGCCTGCACTTTCTCATCCCCTGTCTTCCAGCTGCAGGAACAGCCTTCCTTGACCAGCTGTGGCCCTTGGCAGCCGTCTGCTGTTCAGGCCCTTCTTCCTTCCTGACACCCACACTCTGCCTCTGTATTTGTTGTGGCAACTACCGCAGACCTTAGCATGTGATGTTCCTGGGACAAAGTTTCTATCTTGATCGGCCCTTCATTCTTAGTGTCCACTATAAAGCTTATGCTTTCTAAGCATTTCTTGAAAAGAAGGTAGGAATTACGTGTGTGAGATTCACTTTTCTCCTACAAACGAGACTCAAGCAAGATGAAGACTGAATGTTGAGGTGGGGGGACAGTGAAGGGAGGGCTGTGCACGCAGGAGCCTCCCTCATGGGATCCAGAAGAAAGTTCTGTCCCTCTTTCTAGCGCCTGTGTTCAGAGCACTTCAGCCACTGGGAAATTCACCTTGCTCACATGCTTCCTTTAATTGTGCTTCTCTAGGAGATTATAAAATCGTAAAGTACTATATATATATATATGTACATATTCTCTTACATATATGTGTAATATATTATACATGCATGTATATGTGCACTGTATGTAATACATATATGTAATAGAATATATGCCACATATATGATATGATATAATGTAATAAAATATAATATAAATACACACCAGCTGCTATAGTTAGATTTTCCTCCATTTTGCTAACACATAGATTAATTCTTTCATGTATAACTGGTACACACACCTCCATTTCTTGTTCAGAATGATTTAGAATGATTTTAGTTTAAACCTTTCACATAGATAATTGTTGATCGTTGCTTGTAAATGGAGACTAAATCACAAGTTTTTCTAAATACTGTAAAGGCCCTGTATGTTATCCATTTGAATATAAAAATGATTAAATTTGAAGTAGTAAAATACTTGCAATGTTTACTTGGAGGAAGTGTGTTCTTGAAATTTACGTAACCTGTAAGATCTATAAACTGTAGAGTAAAACAAGTCAGAAATTGCTATAATATGTTGCTGAATCGTGTATAAATTGTAGTGAGTTCATATGAATTTGGCACTGTCATAATCATAGGTGAAGAATTTTAAATTCCCCAACTAATTGCATGCTTTAAAAACCAACGGGTATCTTGATTCCATACCTACTGTTCACTGAATAAAATGTCATTAATTACTCTTAAAGAAATAGGACCACCTTATGGTTATTCTTCTACTATCCTAACATAGTATTATAAGAAAAAAACAGTCTTCATTTAATGTTCAAACTGTACATGGAACAGTAATTTTATTCCTTTTATTAAGTACCAAAAGATCAAGAAGCAAAATAAAATTGTTTAAGCAACAGAAAACTTTTAGAAAGCAGAGAAAATAAGCTAATTTTTTTTACAGGATTCTTAGGATCATGATATTTGGGAGGTATCAATAAACAGTATGATCACCATTTTCATTTCTTTCATTTTAAGAAAGCATTTTGTGCCGACCCACCCCCTCTGTTTTCAGTGGTATTTGGGCAGTTTGCCTATTTCCAGACAGCACTGAATGACTTGACAGAACTGTTTGATGGAACGCACCCTCAGGCCAGACTTCTCAGTTCACTCTCTGGGTCTCATTCAGGTAAACTTTCAATGAATTTTGTCTTTAATTCTAGTTACACAGCCAGGGTAATTAATTTTAAACTCGTCTATTTTTATTTTCATTTGTGAAGGAGAAATTTAATCGTCTTTGAACTTGCTTGCTTGTTCAGTAAAATCTTATTTTCAATGTAAAATTTCAAAAGTATTTTTATCCCACATATAAAATCACCTGTCTTTATCATTTTGCTTACTAAGATTGTGGAAAATATAATATCCATCTCAGTGAAAAATAAAAATATCAGAAAAAAGGGGTAATAAACTATCTTGTTACTTTGCTTTCTATTCTACGTGTCGTAATCTTCCTGAAGAGAAACACTATTGACATTTTGGTCTGACTCATTCCAAACTTTTAAATGCATACATGTGGAGATGCACCACAGTCACACGTCTATAAAGGTGCAGATGTGTATACACATACATGCATTCACGTGTGCCCCTATATATGCATGTAAACATACGTGGAACTTCATAAAACATGGGATATTTTTCACAATTTAATTTTTATCCCATACATTCATTTAAAATCACATGTAGAGGTCTTTCCTATCAACAAATATGAATATACACCAAACACCATTTGCTGAATAGTATTCAGATGGGTTAATGAAGGAGTTTATTTACCCCAACCCCTCATGGATGTCATGGCCCTCGTTCGTACCACTGCTACATTGTCATCATTTACCAACACAACATCAAGCCATACTCCTGCGTCACAGCCTGTGATCAACCAAGGCTAAGATTTGGTTATTTCTAGTTTCTCAGTATTACTAACCACAGGTCTTAAGACCTATGTCCTGTTAAGACCAATGTCCAATGATGTAATGTCCAGAAATGCATCAGAAGATACACATTTAAAATACTGATACATCCTGACAAATTCACCTCTGAAAAGCTTAAGCGATTCACACGTCGCTCAGAGTACTTGAGGCCATTAGTGCACATTAAGAGCTGAAAAATACATTTCACAGGTTTGTGGTTTTTTTTTTTTTTTCCTGAGTTCTTTATTTTTTTAAAAATCAGCTTTGGATTCTGAGACATTTTCTTAATTCTGAGTAAAATCCTAGCAAGTAACTGTCAAAGTTGATTCTGAGTCAATGATTCACCTGCTTCTATTTCCCACATTATCAGCTAATTGGCCTATATCAGTGCTTTCTTCAAAAGAAGCATAAAGGAGATCACGATGAAAACAACATTTTAATGGAATGTCAAGACAAGAACAGAGTTTTTAAATCTTTGTAGAAACAATGTGTTTGGGTTCTACACGCCAAAGCAAAGTTTTATGAAAGTTCAAAAAGTAAAAGTGCAATTCCAAGTTAATGATTACTCTCCCAAACATTGTCCACCACAGGCCGTGCACTGAATGGATCCTGCGTGTTATCTCTGTCTGTTTTTCCCTCCAGGTGAGACGTTGCCTTTGGCCACATCCAATCAGATTCTGCTACGATTCAGCGCGAAGAGTGGGGCGCCTGCACGGGGTTTCCACTTCGTCTATCAAGGTGAGTCTCTGCCACCTCCGCCCGGCTCCACACACTGCTCGTACCACTGCTTTCAGCACCAAAACATCTGAGTTGCACTTTTTCTTAATATTTAAGAATTTGAGGGTATCCGTGTATTTAGAATGAAATTATTTAATAAAAATATTAAAGTTTTTTCTTTTGACAGTTAAATGTGATACTTCTAAGACAAAGATGCAGTAACGCTTCGATTATCTGGCATGATGACGAAACAAATATTGATTAGATTACCTTAGTATAGCGCAACACAATTTGCAAAATGATTTCAAATGTGTTATAATATTTCACCTAACCTAGTTAAAATTAAGTAAAATATTTCATAATAGATTTTAGTAACTGTCTTAATGAAATACATTTAAAACGCATGGTACAATTTCAAATCTTACTGTAAGAACTAATTGTCAAGGAAAGGTAACAAAACCAAACTAAACCCAGAATACCATCCACGTTTCTATCCCTTGAAATACCTATTTTATTTTGCTTGTATTCTATTAACTTTCTTAGGCACTTTCACCCCTTTATAATTATTTTTGAATTTGGAGCTTATTCAAAATGCTTGGGATTGCACAAAGTTTCTGAACAATGCAGTTTTTTTTCCTGTTTCTAGTTCACCTTCAGTTTGCATATCCATTACATGAATTTGAAAATACACCCTATGGACTGTCCGTCCACTTTCAGAGGCACAGAGCCTGACTCTGGATCTGACCTGTGATGACTGTACAGCTGAGATGGGAAAGAGGTTGTCATCTTCAGCGATAAACTAAGAATACTTAGCTTTTCTAGGTCTCAGTTTTGCTGGAGGCTGGATAGATTACAGGCCGCTCTTGAACATTTTCTTCAGAAGTGGAGGAGAATCACTTCCTGGCAATGACTTCTTTCCTTTAATAAAGACTCCTCCAGAAAACATGCTTGACAGCATCATGTTTTTCATAAAATAATAGAGAGTAACAATCTGTCATATCATTCATAAATGATTTTTGATAATCGCACACTGTGAAATGTGTGGCCTCAAAATATTTCACGATAAAAACCCTTCAGTGTTTGGCAATAAGATGATTTAAAAGTTACAGAAAGAGTGAGAATGATGTTTGATGGGCAGGTAGGAGGAAAAATATCTCTAATCTAGTTTAAGGAGCTATTGCTTGGGTGATGATGCTATTACATTAAAATGGGTTACATTGTTCTAATTAAACCTTTGTTAAAATATAAATAATTAAACCAGTATTTTTGAAAATGAACTTTATAGGAGAAGGTCCAGTTTAGGTGACTCACCGCTCACCCACTTCTAATTTTCTTTAAATAAATTCTGTGTTACTTTGCAGAAGCAGATTCACAAACCAAAGTAAGTTGGCGTGACCTCTAAGGAAACTGGACCGATTGGTTTAAGTACATTTTTTGTCCTGGAAAAATTCAAGTTCCTGGCATTGTCTGCCTCAAACAGGGACTTCCTTTAATTTTTGATGAAGATTAGAAAATTGATCAGATTATCAAATAAAATATCTGAAGCACATGACCCTATGTCTGTCCTATTTGCACATGTTATCTTCAGAAGTCATGGTTTTTAAAATTATATTTCTTGTTTTAAAGCAACATATTATCATTAAAATGTATAACATACATAAAAGTGAAAAGAGGAAATCATTTATAGAAGGAATGTATTTTCCTTGCACTTAAGAATATGTCTCTAACATACTCAATATTTCTTCTAAAGTTCCAATATATCTCCTTATCTTGCTTTGTTCCTACAGTGAGTTTATGCAAAAATGGATGTCTTTTTATCAAAGCCAAATCCTTCAGATCTAAAGAACTAGAATCATGAATGCAATTTATAAATCACTCAGGAGCACCTGGGAAAGTTTTCAGAACATCTCAGAAGTTAAATTGAACATGGCCTTCTGAAAGATAGTAGTTTAGTGGAAGCCTAGAAATTATTTGAACTCTATTGTGTAAAAACGTTCTGAATAGTGCTTTCACATACCACGTACGACTCCATTCCTCCATAAGTTATTAAAGCTTAAAATTGCGCAGGGACTTTCTGACTTGCATGGCTATGGGCTGTGTAACCCTTGTTCACAGACAGTTCTGTTGTAAAGAGCTGTTCAGACTTCGGTGGAGAATGAGTGCAGGTGTCAGGTACAAAAAGCCGTAGTACGCGACCCAGGCAGCTCCTGACCCTCCGTGTCGCCCTGGTGAACAACACGGAGAAGGTGGTGGTGAGGATGTTGCTGCCCCTCTGATCTGGTGAAGAAGTGGAAGTATAGAGGCTTTTTTTTACCAAGTATTGTAACTTTTATGTCTCTGCTGGGTTGTATTTTCTTGTTTGCTTTCCATGCTGCTTTGGAGTAGAAGGGTACATTGAAAAGTGAGGGAGGTAAGAGGGTGCATGAGGATACATGGGCACCCAAGAAGGCTAATGGGGTGACCCTTCACACCACAGTGCGTCCTCCTGGAGCGAGAGTCCCTGTAATCATTCTAACAGTCACTTCTGGACACTGTAACATCTCCCTTGAATACTTAAGAGGAGTACAGTGCTTGCCTTTAAACATGAACGTGTTCAGAATGTTTTAGATTTCCTTTTACGCATCCAGGAGAAACCCCCCGTCCGTCCCCACTCGCTAGCACCCTGGAACTCCCTGAATGTCCATGGTGGGGATTCCCATAGCTGCCCCTCCTCTTCCTAAGCTCTGGGACCAAGAGACTGGCAGAACCTGCCATCAGTAAATGTGGTTCTACAGGTTTTAATGCTCTTTGTCACTCCATAGAAAATATACTACCCCTAATGTCAAGGTCTTCTAGGTCAATGCAAACATAAAAATCAAATAGTCCTCAGAAACCCGCCGTGTTGGAGACTCACCTACTATTTCTTAACAAGTTCAGCGCCGTCTCTCCACACCCCCGGTGGGGGTCCCCTTTCCAACACTGTCCAGATGAGCTGTCTCTAGGATGGTGAATAAAGTCGAGAGTGTGAGTTTGGGTTCTCAGTGGGATGATAACGGTGATTTTACTGCTGCTCATGGCTATTGTGGTCATTGCAGTCTGGCCTACCAACTAGTGGCCGTCAAGGACCACCGCCGTGACACATTGCCAGGGCTGGAGAAAAGCCCAGCATCCTCTTGGTACACGAAACCCAGTCTCATTAAAGTCCCCTTGATTCTATTCTGTGAAGTAGTTATGTTGCACTTAGCAACATTTTCTGGCCCAAAATACACACCTTTTAATACTAGAATCAACCTTGTTAACACTGGAATCGACACAAGAAGCAAGCTATGGGGCCACATAGACCAACAAAGGCAGAGCAAGTACTCTTTTCTCCTTTCCTGCTTACTCTGAGGCACATCCTCATTTATGAAAACTGTCTACACTACCCTCTGCCTCTCTGCTCTGTCTGTGCACACGACTGAATGTGTCTGTGTTAAACTTGGTGGTTGACAATGTCTCATCAATATACTACTATTTGTAATTGTCTTACATTTATGCCTGCTATTTCCACAGATAGTCTATTTTTCTTGTGTGTTTCAGTGTAGAATTCAACCCGCCTTTTAGTTCCCTCAAAATAACTCACTCACACCAAAATTAGTAAGCCATGCAGGACTTACTGAATATTTTAAGGGGAAAATGGAGCTGTGCTTTTATATCAAACCTCCCCACTGTGCACAACTTACAAATGCCAGTTGGCCACGTCTTTGTCTTTCCGGGTCACATTTCTCATCTCCCAGCCTCACCACACAGCAACCTGCCTTTAGCCTTCCAGCTGCCAGTCTCCCAGACTCAGCAGCTCTCAGGACTGTCCTCTGCCAGGGTTTTCCTAAAATAAACAGATACCAGAAACAGAGCTAGAGAGATGGAAATGCTTTTTCTAAGTTTGGGTAGGAGGAATTTACAGTAAGGTTTTCTTTGCGTGAGGTCCTTCCTAGGCATGCAAATACACGTTTTCGTTGATTTTCCCCCAGGCCTCATGTTTCCTCAGATGGCGTAAATTATACAGCTTAGTTGGTTTTCTACTTCTAAGAAACTCACATTTTGTTTCAAGAGCTTATAAAATGCATACTTTTTACAAAGGAGATTGAGCATAAAGTTTTGTGCATAATTCAGTGATGTATGCTTGAATTCACCGACTAGTAATGGCTTGTCAAATCAGATTTTTAAACTAGGAAGACAGAGTGATTTTCAGAAATAGAATATGTCCCTGTGTCACTAAATGAAATAGGGAAGACTGCTTCACTTGGACAGGTTGCTCTTGTCTGCATTCAGGTTTATTTTATTATCGCTGTTGTTCTCTTTCACTCCACCTACTCTAAAAGAGGTGCAGTGAACGAACTGCATGCACACATCTGTAGCCTAGAGCATTTGTGGTGATGTAAGATTCCATCACATTGTGTTCCCCTTTTCCCCATATTCACAATATCGCCCGTTTTCAGTGTCATGAAAGTCCCAGAGAATACCACCCAGTCTCGGAACCAACACAGTCCTCGGCCTGAGAAGCCAATCACTGTGTTCATCACCCTCTGTTCCAGCCTGACCCCATTCCCTGTCCACTTGGTACTGGGCTGATTTCAGTTTTGCTTCACAGTAGTGCAAAGCATTTACTGAAAGATGGAGAATAATGGCTACCGGAATAGAATTTCTCTCTGATGTGGCCCGAAACCTCCAGGTGAGGGCAAGCCCCAGAGGATGGGCTGAAAGGGACAAGTTCATCAGCATGGATTAACTGCTGGAATTTTCCCCCAGATATTACATGCAGTTTTGATGCCTCTATTTCCTAGGTTTCCTCTGTCTCACTTTCTCAGATACTTAAAATTGGTTTCTTAGCTTTGCAAACTTCTCCCTCTAAAAATTGTCCTCCATCATTTCATTCAAATGCAGGTATTATTCACTTATTGTTATTTTCCTTGAAAATAGACAACTCTGAAGTTCATGAAGAAAGGTTTAATAGTGACATGTGTACAGATGACCCTCGGTGGTGTGTTTCTCCTCATTTGTGATACCCTGGAAAAATGCTATGTTTGAGGCCACTTAGACAAGTGTGGAAACTTGGCCACGAATACAGGGTGCTTCCCAAGTAGTTCAGGACAAATTGAACAGTTAAGATTGGAGATATTTCTCCATATTTGTAAAAAATTCTCAAGAATTGATTGTGGAATATTATTTTATGTATTTGTTTATTATTTATTTATCACTCTCATGCTACTGTTCAACTGTAACAAAAAACCCAGACATAAAAATATGGCAAATATAAGTTTTAAGCCATATTTTATTACAATAGAATATTTTATATTCTGCATTGTTTTCAGTTATAGAAAAGAACATTCTGTAGTATCATTAATTTTATTGACTATAGCTATTAGACAGTATACACAATTTTATTAACTTTTGCCTTCTGATCAAAAATATTTCAACACTGAATTGAAACGTAGTTTCATCAAAACAGTCTTCTGACTTCCATTCTCATAGAATTGCTTCCTGACCAGCAATTTACCCAAATGGTGTCTGTTATTGTTCAGGTTCAATTCAAAACAAGATGCCAGTGTATTGGGGAAAGGATCTTAAAGACAGAAGGATTATTTTTAAATAAAATGGCCCCTTTCGAATGAAGGCGCACGAGGATGGAGAGGAACGGGGTCTTGGAGACAATAAACACAAACTGACTTTTAACTCAGGGACAGAAGCCAAAAATGCAGACTCCCAAGTGCGTACCTTGTGGCTCTGTTTCTCAAAGAGTCTGTTTGGGGTGGCAGACCCCTTTGCCACTGAAGTATTTTTCAAACTATCTCGTGCCTCTTTTTTATAAATAGAAAAATCTCATAGCGATAATTCGCTGCCTATCAGTGAATTCTGATCTACAACCTGAGTACACATCTTACCGGAATGAGGCTCAGCCGCCAGGCCCAGCATCAAAGACCATAAGATCCACACTCCGTGGAGAACCTGGGGACAAGAAGAAAGTACGGGGTGGGGGGTAGTTACAGGGTGCAGGCTTGTGCTGGGGGACCCGGGGCGGGACCGCAGGCAGCATGATTTTGCTTGGGATTCACCGCTGTCAGGGGTTCGCTGTGACGATGGGCATCTTTGTTTTTACGTCGGGTGTAGAAGGAACAGAGCAGGGCTGCAACTGTGATTAGTAGAGGTCATGATTCATGTTAGTCTGGAGAGGGGAATTTCTGTTCTTTTCTGTGGCCTGCATAGTGTTCCCAATATTGCTTGTGATCACGAACAGGCAGTGACCTCGGAGACTGTGTGTGGTCAACAGGAGGACAGCCAGCTCTCAGGCCGGGCAGCAACCAGGTGTCGGTGTCAGAGCTGCTCGTTGTCTTTCTCCCAGCCTTCAGGCCAAACGATGTCCCCACCAGCTGGAATATATTATTAAACTTTGTTCTTTGCTGTATAGTCTCTTTTTTTCATTTCCAAACGGACAGTTATAATATTAGATACGTTGGGGAAGTGTCAGCACTCCCTCCAGCCCCAAACTGCTCTCCCATCCCCACCTCCCACCTCGGAGAATCGCTGGTCCAATGGGAAGACCCCTGGGAATGAGGCCATCGGCTGGGTCTTATTACCAGCTCTGCTCTCAGACCGTGGCGCAAACTCCCATTCCCCTCTGTTCCCTCCCAAGTCTTTCTGTACAGAATGAATTGTTTACCCGTATGTTTTCTTATGGTATGTGGGGTTTGTTTTTATCATGGTAACATGAGGTTTGCCCTCTCAGGTTAAGTCCCTTAGATCACTGTTTAAATGAACGGATTACACTGTTTAAAATTAGCAGTGCGCAATCCAGCACCATCAACTATAGGCACAGCTTTGCGTGGGAGATCTTTAGGACTTGGGCGTCTTACACGACACGCTTTCTACCTGTTTAACAGCAGCTCCGCACTTGCCGCTCCCCTAGCTCCTGGCAGCCACCGGCTGCTCTCTGCTTCTATAAGTTTGTCTCTCTTAATTGCTTCCTATGCGTGAGACCATGCGGCATTTGTTCTTCTGTGACAGGCTTATTCCACTTAGCGTGTGGAATACGGGTCCATCCATGTTGTTGCAAATGGTAGGATTTCCTTCCTTTCTAAATGGCCGAATAATATTCCATGGTAGGTATGTACTATATTATTTATCCATTGGTGGACATGGAGGTTGTTTCCATAGCTAGGCTATTGCAAGTAATGCTGTTATGTACATGGTGGTGCAGATATCTCTCCAGGATAGTGATTTCATTTCCTTCAGATAAATACCCAGCAGTGGGATTGCTGGATCATATGGTAGTTCTATTTTTCATTTTGCTATTAAATCACCATGGCCATTTATAAATAATCCTTTACATAACAGCTTTTCGTACTAGAGTCTGAGGTCCTCGAGGATAAGTACAAGTTCTTAGTCATCTCATTGTCCCTGGCGCAGTGATCTGGGTGCTTAATGAATGGTAAATGCATGAATATCGCTCAGTCCTCATAAAGCACTAGTTCTCCATATGCCATGTTTTCCTCGTCAGAAATGGGAATACGAGGTGGTCCTCAGGGTTGACATGAAGATGCGTGTAGATGTGGAAGTGCTCCCTAAATCGTCCCCTACAGAGACTGTGAAAGGCATTATTAATTTCCACATTAACATAAATTCTTTCTAGACTTATCTTAAATTCTATTTTCAAGGAAATATCATGGCTTCACAATGCACATGCAGATGGTTGTGTTGTGTGTCTTGCCTCTAGCTGTTCCTCGGACCAGTGACACCCAGTGCAGCTCTGTTCCCGAGCCCAGATATGGGAGGAGAATTGGTTTGGAGTTTTCAGCAGGCTCCATCGTTCGCTTTGAGTGTAACCCAGGGTACCTACTCCAGGGCTCCATGGCCATCCGCTGTCAGTCCGTGCCCAACGCTCTCGCTCAATGGAATGACACAATCCCAAGCTGCGTAGGTAAGCGTGTGTCCCTAAGGTGGGATAACTTGCACGTGGTCCTCCATCTCGGGGTCACAGAAGCACTGAAGAGCTGCTCTTCAGTCCACATGAACTGATCCATGCTCCAGACCTATTTAAAGGGCAATTTATCAGAAATAATCGAGTAGCAGCCAAACCCTAAAAATTATTGTTTCATGGAACAACTCATCAGATTAACAAGCATGAAACATGTTTTCCTTCTCGATACTTATTAAGTATGTCATCTCAAGCCATGGGTATACAACATAATTTCATTCGGGGGAAAAATCACTACAGTGTTGATTTGTTATATTACTTGTGTAATGCTCTTTTAATAAATTGGTGCTGATGAAAGTCTGAAAAGTAATAGGTTAACGCAGCCTGAATAACAATGCCATTGTTGGTTATAGTTTATTTGCTTCATTTTGTGTAAGAACCTCCAGTGCAATCATGATTTAGCACTTGAATTCATCTGTGCATTTTAAGCGTCTCTTCTCCTCTCTGGATTTGCTCATAAATCCCATTAATATCATTTTGAGTTGCGTGTCTGCATAGAGAAAACTCTGCAGAGCTTCTTAAATTGTAGTAGATCAGTTACTCTAAACAGAATTCACTTCAGAGATGACATCGTTAGACAGTGCCTGAGACTTAGCAGCATAGTGGATACTAATCTATGGTATTGATCATTTAAAAGAGAACACACTAGATGGGAGGGAGACACAAGAGGGAGGAGATATGGGGATATATGTATATGTATAGCTGATGCACTTTGTTATAAAACAGAAACTAACACACCATTGTAAAGCAATTATACTCCAGTAAAGATGTTAAAAAAAAAAAAAGAGAGAGAACAGACTAAATTTGACCTTGGCTAAAAATGCCATTTAAAGTACCATAGTCCATGTAAAATATCTCTTAATAGCTGATCACACAGTGAAAGAACACTAAGTACAACATTAACGTTGTTCTTCACTGTACTTTATTTTTACTAAATATGGGTTTGTCTTTTAGTCCCCTGCAGTGGCAATTTCACTCAGCGGAGAGGTACAATTTTATCCCCCGGCTACCCTGAACCATATGGTAACAACTTAAACTGTATATGGAAGATCATAGTTACAGAGGGATCAGGAATTCAGGTAAGTTCTCAAAGCCCAGAGTCTCCTAATAAACAAAGCTTTTGTCCACGGGTTTTTCCTTTCTTTTTTTTCCCCCTTTTTGTATTGGTTATTCTCAATACATAAACCATAACCTGTTTCTCTTTTCTTACCATTTCTACAAAGTGTTTGTAATCATATTTCTACATTTGAAATAAAAATGATAGACTTTTAGAATAAAATCTATCAGAAGTGCTATTTGTAGAAGTTTTTTGGGTGTCACTTCCATGATCTCTTTTCTTTGGTTTCGCTTTTCTCTTACATGTATAGTTTTAATTTCATGAAAACCCTATTGGACTAGTCTAATTTTATTAAGCAAAAAATAAATATTAAGTTACTATTATTGTTTGGTAGATTCAAGTCATCAGTTTTGCCACAGAGCAGAACTGGGACTCTCTTGAGATTTACGATGGCGGTGACGTGGCTGCACCGAGACTGGGAAGTTTTTCAGGTAAGATGGCGCCCATCCCCTTGTCTCCGTGAATCCGAATCGTCAAACACTGACAAACTGCAAGAGAACACTCAATGCTGACGTTTCTCCAGGAGGCTCTTCTATATACATAACACTTTCTCTAGTGTTGGGAGTCTTAGAACAAGAGCACCGGAACGCAGGTGTGAAGGAGAAAGCTTTGTCGTCCACGAGCAGGAGGGCTGATGTGAAGGCAGCGGGTCACTTTTGTCGGACCCCCGAGCTGGGAAGAAAGAGTGGGTTATTACCCTGTGGGCCCAACAGGGTGTCTCACTGAAGTTAATTGGGTGAGGGGGGTGGGGGGAATGAACTTTAGATTGGCTGATTTTCCTTTTCTCATATGCTTGTTGGACGTGTTTGGCACAGTTGGGGACCACGTAAGGAGGTGGTGGAGCAAGGGGGTAGGGGCACAGTTGGAAGGTTGGGGACGCACGTGAGAACTGAGAACATGAGTAAACATATGGAGGATGTTGTGAACTGGCTTTCTCGGTGACTGAGAAGGGAGTGGGAAAATGGAAATGAGGAAGGCTGGCATAGAGCTGGTTGTGACGGATTTGAATTTGAGACATTGGTGTGAACTCATGGTCTTCATATGTGTAGCTGTAGACACAGAGGAAAATGAAAATGTAAGTGTGGATGCGGATGTGTGTGTGTGTGTACGTATTTCCTACCTCTGTCTTTTGAGAGGTGTAAAACAATTACCCCAGTAGCCATGAACCCACCTCATACCCAATTCTAGGTTTCTAGATGTCACTTTCCATACCATTCTCCCTTAAAGGAACTAGTGCTTCTTGGGGAGTTGCTGACTCCAAGGTTCTGATGGGAAAAGCACACATGATGAACCGTTTCGTATAAAATAGAAATGTATGGATCCATACTGATGTAAATAGATACATGCGTGAACGGAATGAGTGAAAGAGAAAGCCTTCCCTTGCAGAATCCAGACTAATCTAGAAGGAGATGGATTTAGAGAATCACCATTTGGCAGCCATTAGGACAGCAAATGATTCACATTGGAACATCAGTGAATGCTGAAACTAGCGTGTGAGATTCTGGTGAGGAACAGAGAGCCACAGTCTCAGTGCGTCTCCCCACCTAGCCCTCATTCACTGCAAAGGACGAAAGAAGTAACTCAAGAGTCGAGAAGCCTGGCAGACACCACCTTCCTCAGGCAGTCATGTTAAGATCTCCAGTATCAGGACACCTGCGCATTGGTGAACTGATAAACCTGCTCTCAAAACAAACATACATATGAACAAAAAAGTTTGATTTGGCTTAGAATTGCGGTTGCTGTGGTGCGTAAATACCCCCACCAGGGCTGATTTCAAACAACCAGCATGATGTCACTAAAAGCTGAGTTTGAGAGGAAGTGCCCTGAATTAGCCTCTGGAAGCGTCCCAAGGCACCTCACACCCCTGAGAGCCGGCAAATATGGTGACCTCTGAAGAATACAGCATCACATTTTGATATTCTTTCCAAAAATGCATCACCATCTGAATCTAGTCAGAGAACGTCAGACATTCTCTTTGGAGGTTATGTTGCTAAAGAAAAATCATTTTATTAAATGCCTTCACCTTTTTTGGAGGACTGGTTTTGAAGTTTGGCTGCACTGAGACTTACGGCAGTGAAAACATCTGATTTATTACTGCACAGCAGCCCTGCATGTTTTGTTTTTTCTTTTTAAACTACTCACTCCCAATCTTTTGTAACGCCATTTTCTAAACTTATGTTCGAGTGTAGTCTCAGCTTAAATGAATATTGATATAATACTAAAATTGTGAGAACCCCCTGTGTAAACAACAACAAATCCTTTCAGGCATGCATTTGATTAACTTATAAAATGTTAAAGAAAAATATTTCACATGAGTAGTTTTTATTAAGTTTTATCATGGTATAATTTGTAAAAATAATTTTTTTGAATTATAATTTTCTAAAATAAAAATTGATTTTGAAAAATATTTTACACACAAAAAGTGGCTTGTGTCTTTCAAAAGTATCAAGTTCATGAAAGGGAAAGAAAGACTAAGAAACTATTCCAGACAAAAAAAAAAAAACTGAAGGGAAGTAATCATGGATGGAGTACTTTTGCTGGAAAACCCATTATTGGCAGATTGTCGAAATTCCAGTGATTTCTGTAGAGTACATGGTACTGTTGCATCTGTGTTAGTTTTTTTTGTTTTTGTTTTTGGGTTTTTTTTAGAACTGCTCTGTTTGAAGAAATGCACAATGAGTTTTTACAAGAAGTGAGTCATCATGTCTACAATTTGCTCACAGAGGATTTAGAATAAAATAATTTTACACACATATGTATTGTGGAAACATAGACATAGATATCATTATTATGTAATATATGGCCAGATAGTGGGTATATGGGAGTTTTCTGTACTATATTTGCAACTTTAAGCTAAAAATTATTTAAAATATTTTAAAAGGAGTCTTTTTTTAACTTTATATGGAAGAAATGACACATCAGCCGTGAAATCTGAATATGTTTTAAAATGTTTAAAATATGTTTTACACTTTTTTGTTCCTATGATACTTTCAAAATATTTACAAAGGAGAATCTGAACCCATTTTAAAAGTTAGTTGTTGACTGAAAACAAACAAGAATGGGTAGTTGTTAGAGGTACTTATTTCCGGAAAAATGATTGACTGACTTCTTGAATAAATTCAATTTTTTAATTTTCCTTTTCTGTCTGGATAGCCATGTGTATGTAAGACTCACATTGTAAGCCATTTAAAATCATTTTGGGAAGTAGACAGCTTATACATTTTAAGTGGATAAGACAGAGCAAAATTCATACCAATTTGTAGCTGACAATTGGGATTGAGGGAAAGTAAATATCCATGTGCTGAGAGTGGAGTCTGCAGAGCTGTAATGCGATTTCTCAGCTTTCTGTGTGTGCGGTTCTGTCTAGGTCACAGTGAGACAATGCGATCAAAAGTATTCTGCCTGTGGCAATAGTTTTTAAAAAATCTCTCAGTTGCTGGGCTTCCCTGGTGGCGCAGTGGTTGAGAGTCCGCCTGCTGATGCAGGGGACACAGGTTCGTGCCCCTGTCCGGGAAGATGCCACATGCCGCGGAGCAGCTGGGCCCGTGAGCCATGGCCGCTGAGCCTGCGCGTCCAGAGCCTGTGCTCCACAACGGGAGAGGCCACAACAGTGAGAGGCCCGCATACCACAAAAAAAAAAAAAAAGAAAAAACTCTCAGTTGCATTTTGAACAGTGGGAATAAGCTTCTTCTGAGAGTCCCTTCTGAGCAGAGCCCTAAGCGGGAGCCCCCTGCACAGGCGCGCAGGACAGGACTCTCTGTGGCTGCAGCAGGTGCCGGCCGCCTAGCATCCTCCAGCACCCCCAGCACGCCTCATATGCCACCTGGGGCATTGAGATCCAGCATCTTTTGTAGGAAAACAAATGACTATATATCATCACAGAAGTACAAACAGGACTGTCGTTCATGAATTTACTTGCTGCAATTAACAAGAACATTTAGAGGGGACGTGATAATCCACAAAGCACTTTCACACACACAGCACATGTATGACTCACATATAAGGGATGTACTGTTATCTTTATTTTACAGAATTAGAACATATTCAAATGCTTTCAGTGACAACTGATTTGTGTCAGAGTCAGGAGTGGAAGCAGTTTTTCTGATTCCACTGTAACACAGTTAGGGAAGATAAACAAAAAGTCAAAAGTGTGTGTTGAGTACCTGTGTGTGGAAATGACTTGACGGGGGGCTGGAGGCTATTAAATACACTGATTATCTGAAGTTACAGGTAAAACCAGGCAGAAAGTAGTACAGGTGCTGTAATTAAAACTTACCTGGTTAGATAACATTGTTCTTTCTGCAGACATTATCCAAATATACAGAAATAATACATGAGTGAGAGGACAGCAAACGTCATACAATTTGAAAAAAAATGGGTTAAAACTGGAGTTTTGGGTGGATGTCTCCTTCTTGTCTTGAGGTCACCCCACTTTGCAACATTCCCCTATCTGCACTCCGTTAGGTATTAATTAGTTTCAAGGAATAATCTCTCTTTATATGTGTCTGCTGACCTGCAGGAATAGGCTTATGTTTCCCTCTCCATGACTGTGCAATTAAAAAAGTCTATGTATGTATGTAT